>NW_027110032.1:187920-221455 GCF_000696795.3 Halyomorpha halys | reverse complement strand
GGTCTTGTCTTGACCCATCAGTGGTCTTGTCTTGACCCTTCAGTGGTCTTGTCTTGAGCCATCAGTGGTCTTGTCTTGAGCCATCAGTGGTCTTGTCTTGACCCATCAGAGGTCTTGTCTTGACCCATCAGAGGTCTTGTCTTGACCCATCAACGGTCTTGTCTTGACCCATCAGCGGTCTTGTCTTGACCCATCAGTGGTCTTGTCCAATTTTTAAAAGTATTTAATACTTAAGTATATATTTTTTCTGTTGACTTTGTAGTTCCTTAGCCGCCTCCACCTCTGTCTATCTTGGGTGGTAATTTTCCAGTTTATTAAGCAGTATTCAGCTGTGCCCTTCTTGATCTTGTCCACCCATCTATGTTTCGGCCTCCCTCTCGGTCTGGTTCCTGTGACCGAGGCACTCGCACTCAGGTAGTTTAGTGGCTTGTCGCCATTGTTCTGCCCAATAAGACCTCTTTGCTTTCATATCAAGGGCGACTAATTGCTGCGCCTCTGGTATAAATTCCTCGTTCGTCTTCTTTCTTTAGATCCCTGATCCCGTGTCCTGCTTTGAGCCCACTACTCTGAGAACTTTGTATTCCAATTTTTCAATTTTTTTGTGAGTAAGAGTTCATATCATGATACCGTACACCACTACGGGTTTTATAATAGAGTTGCATATGTTAAATGTAGCATAGAGATATATTTACTATAATAAAATAAGTGAAGGCAGATGAAGCACTTACACTGGTCCTGCCAAAGAGCACCGCGACGTGGAGAGGTGTTGGCTTGAGGCTGGTGCTGTTGTCCTTGGCCACTGCGTACTTGCGGCGGTCCAAAGAGGTACGAACGCCGCGGAGATCTCCTTCCCTGGAGGACTTGTGCACTCGTTCGATCTTAGCCTGGCAACATAACAATAATCCTATCAACAAAATTGAAAAGTATGAGAAAAAATCTGTCGTCCGCTTTTTTTTTTTCAATTCCTCTAAAACAGAAAAGCATTAAATAAATAGATTGCATTACGTATTGAATATTACCTTTTTATACCAATGGTATTTGAAGGTATACGGTGAAACACTTATCTGATGTGTCCGTTCCATACGAATTCTACTAGAAAATATCTACAGGTGAGGGGCCTCCTTGTATTGATTAAACACAGAAGAGAAAATATAACAATTATTAGTTATAGACGAAAGATAATAGTAAATAATAAAAAAACGTTCAGAAATCGAAAAATAGTAAAATAGGAGGGGGAGGAGGTGCAAGAGAAAAAAGGAGTTAAAGGGTAATGTTAATATTATATTGGGTTTTTGGAGCCTTTCCTGTCCTGCCACCTCACAGGAAGGATGTGTAGGGTGACTGATTGGAAGTTGTCCGGTGAAGTTATAGTTTAGCTACCTGCCTTTGCCTGAATCAAACCTGCGTTTCGGTACAGAGAAAATAGTGAAATCGTTAAGAATTTTCAATCAGTTTTAACAGCTTTAATCTTTATTGATTGTTAAATATTTTTAATTGTCCAGAAATAAAAACATTCCGAGGCCTTAGCTCTTCAAGAGTTATATAGCCAAGTTAGGTTAAGGTGGTCCCAGACAACAATAGTGTGTAGCGGCGCTATCTATTAGGGACAGCGAGTACGAACACCGCCATCTCTTTCCACCAAGACGTTGGATGAACTGAAGAACTTCAGTTAGTTCAACTTTTTTTTTTTTTTTTTTTTCTTACCTCCTAATTTTATTTATTTAAACATATACAATTATATACAACTTACATCTAAGGAATATATACACTAATTACATACAAATTCCATCTTTGTTTGCCTTACGGCATTATAAGATTAATAGTCTTGGTCCGCTGAAGGCGGTTATACACTAGCGGCTGTATTGCCAGGGGCTAACAAGGAATGGGGAGGGGCCATTCCGGCTGGATTAGTTAGTTCAACCTACGTTTTCTCTAGCTATTTATTCAGTAAAATGTAAATAATTTTATAATATTATATATAAACATATAATTAGTATTATAATTGTAAATTTGTAGATTTAATAAATAAAGTTTAAAAAAAAAGAATATACTGAATCACAAAAAAGTTCTTACAGGCAGTGCCTCTCACCGGCCTTTGTATCGTTAGTATAATTAATACCACACCGGTGGTACTGAATAAGTACCTTCTTAGGACAGTACTACAGCACTTCTTAGGACAGTACTTATCCTTTCGCAGGACTCGGCGGGTAGTTTAGTAACTTTCATATCTACAGGTCTAAAACTCGGGAGGACGAAGCTAACTTAATGCATTACCCGGCGGCTGGCAATCCTCCGGGCTTGCATTCCTACCTACAGGAATAGTACCCTGTAGGACGAGGTTGCCATCCTTTGGGAATTTACAGCTGGTGCATCCAGTCTAATCACCTCCCAATCAACTACTTTACCTGACCTGAACATTCATTGTCGATGCTTCCTGGACAAGGGTTCCTAACATTATCTATTAGGGTCACATCTAACATAACCTAACATTATCTATTAGGGTCACATTTAACATAACCTAACATTATCTATTAAGGTCACATTTAACATAACCTAACATTATCTATTAAGGTCACATTTAACATAACCTAACATTATCTATTAGGGTCACATTTAACATAACCTAACATTATCTATTAGGGTCACATCTAACATAACCTAACATTATCTATTAGGGTCACATTTAACATAACCTAACATTATCTATTAGGGTCACATTTAACATAACCTAACATTATCTATTAGGGTCACATCTAACATTATCTATTAGGGTCACATTTAACATAACCTAACATTATCTATTAAGGTCACATTTAACATAACCTAACATTATCTATTAAGGTCACATTTAACATAACCTAACATTATCTATTAGGGTCACATTTAACTTAACCTAACATTATCTATTAGGGTCAGATCTAACATAACCTAACATTATCTATTAGGGTCACATCTAACATAATCACCTCGACACATGGAACATTCCGACTTGGCAATTCAGCTCAAACGAGCAGGTGAAAAATGAGGTCCTTCCCTTACTCAAGAAACTGGTGTGACAAGAGCATATCAAACAAAAAAAAAATAGAACTTACTTTTTGGGTTGCATGGTATTAGGAATTATCATTGCAGTCAACAACTCATCACTTAGTTTTGATATTATAATTCGAATAAGAATTTAATGAAATAGATAACGATTTATAAATACATTGAATAATAAATAATGAAAACCAAATACTAATTTATTCATTGTTTAGTAACTTCACGCTATTCATTATGACATCTTTAGACAGGCGAGAAATCAAAAACTTTGAAAAAGACAACGCACAGCAGACAATATCAAAATCTTTGCAACTCTACTACCACCCTTAAAATATTCTACTTGTATAAAATCACATTGAGATTTGTAAACAGTAATTCATTTAGAAAAGAAAATAGTTCTTTTACAAAATGTTCGAAAAAAAATTGAATTTATTTTTAATAATTAATCTTTTTTTTTTCTTTACCACTATTTAGGAATCAATTTGGGAAAGGCACTTTAAACAATTTAAACCTTTTATTTGTTCTTTATTGTTATATTTTGTATTTATTATTTCTTGACGTTTATTTATTCTCATCTTATTTCCTCAATTTTCTGTCTCTCAGTGTTTACAAATTTTTGTTTTTTATTTCTTTCATATCTACTTTTATATTTTTACGAGTTATTACGCCTCCTGTTCATTTTAAATATAATTGTCTATGTTCTTTATATTTTATATATACTTATTATTGTACATCTTTTTGTTCATTTTTAATTAATGTTTCACTTATAATTTCGCATTTTTTAACCCCAGCCTAGTTTTCTTTATTGTATCTTATTACCTTATATTATCAACATATTTTTAGTTGTTTTGTATCTTTTTAACCCAGCCCTGCAAAGTGGGACTAAACGTCGATACATATATAGTTGCTAACTGTGTTCCTTTATGATCGTACCTCCGACCATCTCTTTAGAAATAGTTTGACTGAATACTCTATTGGTTAAATGATCCTTAATAACTCATTTTTATTTACTGAATAACAACCTGTATTTTTCTTTTCTTCACTTAGTGATTTCGATTCCATTAAATTCCAAATAGACCTCTAGCTACATATATATTACTTACAATTAGATTTATTGTATTAATTAGAGATATATCTTTAGTTATATTATATTATTATTTTTAGTCAAGTCCATTCCATACTTCTCACAATTTTTAGTAACTTCTTAGCTTGATTTTTTTATTAACTTGTTAGATGTAAATTAAGATCTTTATAAGTCGTATTTCTTTCATCCATTCGTTATATTTCATTACTATATTTTATAAAAGTTTATATATTATCATTATAAATTGTGTATTATGATTATATAATATTATATATAATTATTCTATCATTAGTTGTCTTTAGAAAATTATATATATTTCAATTTTTAATTTAGTTTTTGTTATTTATTTAGCTGCATTTTGTATTTTACGTGTATTAAATCATCTTTAAAAAAAAAATTAAAACATTGTATAGGTTTAGCTTATAAGTGGTTGCAGTCTCTTCAAAGAATAATTAAAAGAGTTACAAATAAACATTTTATTTTATTTTTATTCTGACTGTATATTATATGTTATTTTGTCATATTTATTAAACTGTGCTGAATTCGGAACCAAACTCGACGATGAAAAAAACATATTGGACTGATAGATTGATTCCATTCGATAGTATTGATCGATCCTCGGAGGTATTCATGACGTTTTCCATAATTCAAGCCACTTCGTTCTTCAAATGAGTCCATGTACAATTAATACAACACGGACGTTTTCCACTTTTGAATCACAACCAAATAAAGTTTTGCAAAGAATATTTCAACACTCAATACAGTTTCAAATTGAATAAATAATGGAATTGTATTCGATTCTCAATGTTGCTAACCTTCTGAGGGTCACATTTTGTTTATCTAACGCGATCAGAATAATTTGGAAATTAATAACGATTTTTTCTTATCTCACGCTATGATTGATGGTTTAATACTATTGTATAAAGCTGTATAGTTTGTTGGTTTTATATTTTGACAATTTCAATACAAATTCTTATAAACAAATTTAGACACTATGTTTTTTTCTTACGTGAACGTATGGAAGACTAAGCCTATGATTCAAAACTGCAATATTCCCCAAAAAATAAGAACTTTATACTCCAATAAAGCCATGTAGACAAGATAAAATATTGATTTTTAAAGTGCTGGATTCATTTAATGCTACCTAAGTAGTTTCTAGTTAAGCAGTAACTTAACTCTAGATTCTAGTTAAGTAAATAACTTAACTGGAATGTAGGTGACCCTATTTAATGCTACCTAAGTAGTAACTTAACTGGAATGTTGCCCTATTTAAGCATTCCTTCAAGATATAGACAATTTTATTCAACATCAATGTTTAAGTTTAACTAAAATATATTATGGTTAGTTACATGATGGGCCACTAGGTAGTCCCAAAAATTTGCTATAATTAAATACTTCATTATAATCCTATCTGGACTATGATAAAAAAAAATAACATTGGCTAATCTGTTTTATAAATTTCATCTTTATGCCTAGGCAGTGAACTATCGCACAGTTTTCAGCCATTGCAGTCAGTATCGCAGCTAATATATGAGCTCCACGATAAACGCAGTCATGGCAGTTTGTTAAGTGTCAGTTACACATTCAAAGTTTAAATTTGTACTACGATTTCATTAATCTTGAGTAAAATTAATAATTACACGTTGCACCAAAAAAGTTAACATTCAAATCTGGCGGTAAACTTTAGTGGCGAATGATAAACAGTTAAACTGAGATTTAGAGCAAATCTACGTTTAAGTAGGTAACCATATAAGGAACCTTCCATACTTCCAGCTGGATCTGTTATCTAGTGAAGGTGTTTATTGCGTTTCTATCCAAATTAAATTAAATGGATTTGATGGAGATAGACAATTCGATAGACTAAAGAATTAGTTAATTAGGCAATAATGTCAAAAGAAAGTATTTCGTCCTCGACCGAACAGTTTTTTACAGTGGCCGGATGAAGACTTTTTTCAAGCTATTTTTACTGTCTAAAGCTGCCGTTCAATCAATTTTAAATTTAATTGGACTCACAATTTCTAACATTAGCGATTGGGATTGTAGAGTTTAGCAGTTATCTCAATTTCAGGTAAACTTGGTAACCTGGTTAACAAAACTGTAGACCAGAAACAGGTCGCTAAGTTACCGAAGTTTTACTAAACTCTTTGAGAAATCTCAGTTGTACAAATCTTTATTTTGCCGCAGATTGCTACAACCGACCAACTTGAAAATGAAATTCCGAACTTGAAATTTATTTTATTAAAAGTTATTAACCCCATCATAAGTAATGGTGATTAGGAGAAAGCTATAAAGGACCACCTGTTTACAAGCAATGACAAGCGTTTTACTGTCAGCATGTGGTCAGGACACTATCCAATGTCTTATTTTCGTGACAGTACTACCACTGCAGAATACCGTCACTCAAACGGGCCATGAAGCAATATAAATTTGACTATAGTTGTAGGAAGATAGTCCCGGTGGCGATAAAGAAAGTTACAAATATAGCAGAAAAAACTATTTATTAGTTTACATGTATTAGTGGACTATTTATTTTTTCTGCTATTTTGGTATCTTCCTTGACCATTACTAAGACGACCTTTCAACAATCATCACATAAATAGCCATATAACACTTGTTATATATATATATATATATATGGAATATATAGTAAGGGAGTGTTCTGATCGTGCAACATTTCGAATTCGAGTTTTGAGGTCAGCTGAGTCCAGAAAACCTCGTCTCGCAAAATGGTCTGTTAACAACCTAGCTCAAAAACGAATAGTTGTACTATACTGAAATTACAAAATTAGGGCGGGTAAATGATCTGGGATGGGGCTGTAACATTTTCGATACAATCTATCGAACGGAAGTGCCACTTTATGGAATAAATTTTTAACATTTTATCGATTTTATCTAAAACGATTTTGATTAAACTGGCCATTCCATTGTAGAATCAAATATTCTGTAATAGCAGATAGGAATTATCCTCATTGAAATAATCTAACAGGACTTAAATGCCGAATTTCGCAAAAATGTTTGAAAAAAATGAACAGTTTTCTTTGTTAGCAATAATAAACAATAGATACAAAATATTAAATAATTGTTGAATAACTAAAGGAGAAAAAACGAAAAATCAGATTCGAACGAGAAAGGCCGAAACCGCCCGATCTTTCCCGATTGCATATCGGCTTCGTTATCTTTGGTTAAATCGTTGTTTTCTTGGCAGGAACAAAATTTAGATTCATCATTCCAACCTCCAAAAATCAAAAAATAAAATACGAATTATTATATATAAAAAAAATGTTTTGCTCATAATTTTTGTTTCCTTGGAATTTAATTACAAAAATATCGATAACATGAACACGAGTTTTTCAATAATAAGCAAAATTTGAGAACTTAAGTAGAGGGGAGGTGCTGGGTGAGAGCTGTGTGATGCGTGCACCGCAACATTTTTTCTTTTCCTTTCATCGCTTTTCAGAAGCAACATCTTTTTTGTTTTGATCCATTTTCATTGTATTTCCATTTTTGTTCACAGACCATTTTGCGAGACGAGGTTTTCTGGACTGAGCTGACCTCAAAACTCGAATTCGAAATATTGCACGATCGGAACACTCCCTTAGTATGTATATATATATGGGAAGTGAAAGTAATACAGAAGAAAATTATCAGGCGCAATAATTGATTTGTCGATATGATCCTCATCAAGATATGAACGAGGTCAATCATGGGATAATCTGAAATCCATTAATCCATTTCTGTTAACCTTACAATCAGAAAGTTCATTTTTGGTCTTACTGTCCTTGCTGGAGTCCCTTCAAAAGTTCCCAAGCCTGTTATCATCATATGATAGACCAATAACCATTTCCGCTATATTTTTGGGAACCGAAAAATGGCGTTATGGTATAACGCCATATAATAATAAAAATTAAAGGATAAAATATAACTCACTGGTGAAAGGTAGCCTATAAGCGTCACGAACGGCTGGAAAGGTTAAACTAAGCGGTATTGTCCTTGCCATATCGATCTGCCTCGACATAATATATTTATTAACCTCTTTGGGCAGCGGACCTCTTCACTCGGGAACGTCTTCTCCAGAGAGCCCTTCAACCGCAGTATCACTATCGATTCATTTCTACAACGACTGGCGCTCGAGGGCCACCTCAATAAAAGGGCTCATTACCTTAATTGAAGAAATTCGTATTATTTATTTAATGAGAGAAAAATAAAGAAAATACTGACACAAATTAATGTTTGCATATTATTAGGAGACTTCAAGACGATTGCGAGTGATGCCAGAAGGCGGTGATTCCTTTCGTACGTGGAATCCAGTACGCCATATTCGGTAGTAAAGAGTTACTGGAGACATTTTTAGCAGAGTGAGTTAAGCGGTTCGAAACCGGTCTGGGGGGTCGACTTTTATGCCTGTGGAGGTCCCACGACATAAAAACTTGACCTTCCATCTTGGATATAATAGGGAGGTTACCTGGTGGTACCCCAGATTACAGAATACCCAGATTACCCCCAGGTAACCTCCCTCCTCAGTATGTCAGAAATGATCAGGAAGGGGATTATAAAAATATAAGTTGAGAGTCGCTTTCATTTTGTTGTTGATATTAGTTTTTCGAATTACAAATAATTCTCAGTCAATTTTTTATTGTACGCATTAAATATTCTAAAAAAATAATGTTCACTGTTTTTACCTTTTTCGTACTAACAACTGTCTCCATTTTATCAAAGACAATTATTTAATTTTATAAAACTTTATATTCTAATGTTTTCCTTAAAAGAAATTAATGATTTATAAACTATTCCTAGAAAACATTAATTGAAAAATTGACCAAGTTGATTTTATTTCATATTTATTCCTTACTTTTTTACTTTAGCACAGTAAATATAATTTGGGATCCTTAATATTCACATTGAAGTGAGTCTGAATAGAACAGAGAAAGAACCCTATACATGTTAACTGTTCTCAGTTACTGGCCCATAATTAACACATTGGATAGTATAACGTTTTTGTAGCGTATTCTTCTTCTTTTTTTTCACTTCATAACTATCCAAACAATTATTGAGACTGAAGACTAGTTGTACTACCATTATATAGTATGTATAGTATACTACCATTATATACCACTTGTTGAACTACATTTATATAGTATATTAAATAGTATGTATAGAATACTACCATTACATACCACTAGTAGTACTTACCATGTACTGAGGAACGTTGTTGATGAACAGCTGCACGTCAGGGTTGTCACTCGTCAGGTCCAGAAGTGCTTCTCCCTCTCCAGCAAGTACCATCTCAGCCATGGCTTCCATGTCTCCAGCAGCTACCACTCGTTCGGCCTCTGTTCGTCTGGTACCTGAGGAATGTGGCACTTAGGAATAGAGTTAATATGAGAAATAATATTTACAATATCATTGTTCAGTTATAGTAGTTTGTAAAAATAATAATTGACAATTTTATTCAGCCCCCACTGGCTTCAATACCTGTGCCGCAGTTGATAGCTACGATTTCACTTAGGTCTTAACCACATTAGATGGCACTTCATGTTAATGAACATTGTTCTACGATTATCAGTCACTTGGACATCCTACAAGTAATCGTATATTTAAAAAATCTCATGTTTACAGTGCTTTGAATTTAAATGGAAAAATTAAAACCTATAGCACAACTTTATTTTTACCTCGGCTCGAAAATAAATTTAGTAATTGGCCAAGCGACAGAGGCAGACCAACATACAAGAACCTAAAGGAGGAAACTGAAATCCCAAAAAATATTTGAGATCAAGAGTGTTCAAAGTCGTAATGAAGCCACCAAAGAGACCAGTGCCCTGGCTGCCACCTTAGAAAGAAATAATCCAGAAATTCGATAAGCCATCACCGGAGAGGTATAAGATAGACTAACAGATGGAAGAGAAGGACCAATAGATAACTGCAAATTCTACAGCTCTTACAACACAATATCATGAGGTGAAGGCAGGCGTTAAGCTGCTCTTGGCATGTGGTACGGAGCAACATTTTAGGTAGCTGCTTCTCGGCAATGAATGGGACTGTACAAGGCAGACATGACGCGGTGGAGCTGCCAGCAGCAGACTGGTAAGACTTGTCCAAGTCCTAATTTTTTTTTTTTTTTTTTAACATGAATCTGAGGTCTGCTGATAAATATTTTTCAGAGGACCAAGCATTATTTAGGGACGTGACGGCCGTGCGGGTTGGGGCGCAGGTCCCAAAGCGCTCGGTTCGGAACGTTGTGGGTTCGATTCCCTCCTGGGGTAGTTAACATTCATTTTTCGGCGGTCCCAATGAATGAATCCTGACAGTCCCACCATGGTTAGTACGCGGCTGCAACTTAGGTAGCCGGTAGGGGTTGGCAAAAAGGACCATTAGACCCCACTTGCCGGACTTGTTTCCCCTACCAAATATCACTAACAGCACCAGTAGCCTTTATTTAAAAAGAAAACAAAATCTGGACACTTTTTCGGTTATTCACCCGTTTCGCAAAAAAATCTTTTTTAATTTTTAATGCAGAAAACCTTTCTTTAAAAATTTAAAGTAGACGATTCGTGTTCATTAAAAAATTGTACGTTTTAACACAATGATTTTGCATTTTTTTGGGAGGAGGGGGGGGGTTGAATCCGAATTTCAGATTTAGCATGTCATTGTTTGGCGGCTTCACAACGAAAATATAAAGTAAAAAACCGAAATGTTGTAAAATGTTTTCGCTCTCTAGCGGTATCACTAGTACGTGAATCAAATTACACTAAATGCATATTTTAAGTAATTTTGCCAGGTTGTTTATCTTCGAAAAATACTTGGTTTTCGAATTATGAGCAAAATACATAAAAACGCGTTTGTTTATGTCACTTTTAGGGGATTCGGTCTTAATAAGCTCTCTTGCGGTTTAGAGGTTGGTCGTAGTATAGTAACGGAAATAAATTGTAGAAAATTTTGTTTTCTAGTAATAAAGAAATATTTTCAGAAATTACCTTGATTGCTAAAGATTACAAACCCTTCCCCTACTTTTCCAATATCGCTTTGACTACTAGTGATGTTGAAAAAGGTTGATAGGACCTGCAAGTTCAGAATTCAAATAAAAAATGCACAACTAGAAAGAAAAACAATGACTATCGATCACAATGGCTTACAAATCGATAAGAAAATGAATAATCTAGGTGAGGTGTAGAGCGTTATTCCTAACCATTTATTTAACTAACGAATAACAAAAAACTTTATCCCTTATTTTTTATTCGAAGCGTCCTCAACAATTAATTTATTCATTATTTGAGAGATTATTCGTGATTTAAAATAATTATCTCATTCGACTGGAAAGAGTATATTAATCATGGAGAGCATCTTGAGACTCCATGTTTAGTTCCACCGTCCCAGGATGAAAAACTTTCCGAATTTTCATTTACCTTTCATCTTCTGCCTCCTGAACAGTTAACATAAATAAGCCTGTTTTTCTACATCAGGGGTATTCATGATGTGTTAAATATAAAAAAAAATTAACATGTCAAACTCTCCGACAGATTATTTCAAGTTAATCACAACAGAGCTTATTCATCCCTCTTTCCTCAGTCTGCTGGTGTACCTCAGGGTAGTATTCTTGATCCTATCCTTTATACAGTTTTTACAGCTGACATCCCAACCCATTCTAACAGTATTCTCACCACATATGCCGATGACACATGTCTATTGTCAGTGAATAATAATCCTTCCATTGTAACCCAAATCGTACAATCCCACATAACCACCCTTGAAGAATGGTGACAAAACTGGAGGATTAAAATAAATTCCTATAAATCCCACCAAATCACGTTTACCCTTCGTCATAAACCCATGACCTCATGCCCCACAGTATCCTTTAATAATAACCCACTTGTTCCTGTCGAACAGATCCGTTACTTAGGACTACATCTGGACAAACAACTGACATCGAATGCTCATACAATACTGAAAAGATAGGAAACTACTTTTCGAATTCGACTATTACAACATTTACTAGACAAACGGTTTACTTTACGTCTAACTTCCAATCCATTACAAAAGACTGATCTACATGACTATTATAAGGCCTAGCTGGGCATGCGGAGTAGAGCTTTGGGGCTCCACTAAACCATCGAATTCCTCCTGAATCCAATCCTTACAGTCTAAAATCCTTAATGCTCCTTACTTTGTCACAAATCAAGTCATCCATCAGGACCTCAATGTCCCAAACGTTGCCCATTTGGCCAGAACGAGATAACAATCCTTCCATGATAAACTTCTCAACCACCCAAACCCACTCGTTTCAAACCTGACTTTTCTTTCACTACCTAATAATCCTCCTTGGCGTCTGAAAAGAAGATCTTCTCCTCTAGAAATTTTATTGGAGTTCTATCAGTGGATAGATTCTCCACATGTTTGTATCAGGTCATTATATCACTTACAATAAATTATAGCATAGTGGTCGTGCAAAAGAAGTATTTCGAGTTTTCGAATGTAATACGCGTTTTACCAAAAAAAAAAAAATGAATAAATAAGAAAAACAAAAAATAAATAAATATAAAACTTTGAAATATAAAAAAAATGAGTCAATGAGACTGTTAGGTGAATAGTTTCTTTACTTTAAGGAGATTCAAAACAAATATGAACACAACATTAATTTTATTTTGATAATTGGGCTCCTAAAATATGAATAAATTTATGATTTGCTACCTCATATTTTCTAAGCAAGACTTATGTTTGTGTAAGTATTTTTCTCAGAAAAAAACAAAAAAAAATATATGGTTAGCAGTAGAAATAGGAATGCCTGGAATGTATTATAGAAATAGGAGGAAATAAATTTGAATAGCTTTAAGTATTTAAGTTCTGTGGTAACAAGAAAAAACGAAATTGATATGGAAATAAAAGCAAAGTTAAAGGCGGCAAATGCTTGTTATTACTGAAAGAGAAATAGAAACTTTAGATTATTGCGCAATGCACCAGTCTTTTCCTTAATAAAGTTATCGTTTGTAAAATAAAAATATGAGGTATGGCTAGGCATTGTTTCCTTAATAAAGTTATTGATTTTTGAAGGATTTGGGTGTTATATTCACAATTTTACATCTTACAGGTTTTTGCTGCACGATTTTCCAGATTTTGGGTTTTTTATTACATGTTTTCCGTTTTATTAACATAAAAACCTCTTCTCTAGCAATTAGCTATAACCTTGAAAAATAGTACTTTTATAACAAAGCTTAATCACAATGTATCTAATATTGAATAAAAAAAATAAATTACAAATTACCTTGGAACTTACAGAACCTGATGATAACCAGCTCAGCCTGAACAATGGGAATCTCAACTGTCATCTAAGAATGTCAGTTAGGTAAAAGAAATCAATGGATAAGTCATTTATATTTATGACCAAGATGACTTCCAAAATGAGAAATCATCCTTGACATTTTCTATAATTCAAAAGAATCAGAATCAGCTCAGGGTCATTTTCACTGTCATCATGGTGTCTTAAATTAATGAAAAGATTAATAACTAATAGGTCACAAATCCCAATACTGACCCTTTACTCGATTAATATTGTAAGTCATTCGCAATTATTCTATATCAGGAACTGCTTTATGCATCATCAAAATCATTAAATACAATTAGCTTCCTCATAGCTCTTCAATTATGGACAAAATTTTAGGTTTTTAATCAGAGTAGTTTTTTATGAATGTTTTTATAATCATTTACCATAAATAATATTGTCCAAACAGTAAAAAATAAAATAAAAAGGGAGTGAGAATTATTTCTCGGAATAATTAAGAGATTTGCAGGCAGGAGAATGTGTGCTTTAAAATGCACTTCGATTCATGAAATTTTGTAAGCGAGCAAATACTTTACTGAACACATTGGTGTTTTCTCGATCAGCACATAACACTGACATTACATTAATTCTATTTCTAATTTTTATCAGTAGAGAATTAATAATTAAAGCCTTAATGATTTTAATAATGACTTCAAAAATTTATAAATAATAAATTGGGGAGCTAATATAATGGCATGGCTCAGTGGCAAAGTGCTGTGTTACTAACTTCAAGGACCCGTTTTCTAATCTGGCTATGACAGACAAATTATTTACTCTGTTACTGTAGCCCTATGTCAACCCTGTGAGTTTGGGTCCACCCAGTCTAATTAAGTGGGTACCCTTAATTGAGGAAAAATCTGGCTGTCAGGTGTGATTCTGACCAAATCACCTCCTTGTACAACTGTTGGTCTTGTAACAGTACTTCCTTACAAAGTACTGCACCCCTGACCCTTCATAGGTTGTAGTAATACAGATTTATTTAAAATAATAAATTAAAGGTTAAATAAATAAATTTTAATAAATATGGAGAGACATAGTGAGGGAGAGAGGGCCATTAAAACCACCTTCAGAATGGGACCCTTCACCAGTTTAAGAATAATTTGTAAAATTATAAATGACTTTGGATGACCAACAGAATGCATGTGCTCAGTATGTAGCATATATATTCTACTTAGGTCAAGATTGGCCAATTGCAGATACCTCAATGACACTCAAAGTCTATCTTAATTTTTTGTATCTCATGGCTCCAACTTTAATATTTTTTGTTTCTTATACTTCTAATTGGATTCTTGGCTTGTATGTTTTATAGTTGTTCTCTTTTCAATTCGAATTGGACAATAATCCATCAATTTATTCATTTTATTTTTTATTTATTTATTTATCTCTGATATACTCCGAAGACTTACAGAAAAATATAACTCACTAGAAAAATAAATAAAAAAATACCTGATGTAAGTTTCAAATATACAAAAATAATAAAATAATACTATATAAAATATAACTAACTAAGAATGTAATCCATAAAAATTTCCTTAGGCAGAAATTAAAAAATGTAGAAAAAAAAAACTTTCAATAAATTACAATCAAAATATTGTTATTAAAAAAACAGAAAAAAAAATATAACAACTGAAAAATTTTTCATGAACCAAAATTAAAAATTAAAATATTAAACTAAAAGTTTATTACAAAGGGAATGAAAAAATAAATAAATAAAAACAAAAGTGAGTCTTATTGACTCACTTTGAAGGTGAATAGTTTCTTTACTTTAAGGAGATTCAGAAAAATGTGAAAAAATCATTCACTTTATTTTGATGGTCTGGTTTCTAAAAACTGAATAAATTTATGTAAATATAAGAAGATGGACAGGGTTGTGGTAAAAAAAAGAACAAATAGTTTATAACTATTTTAATCTCCGACGTTTCGCCCCACTTTGCAGGGCTTCATCAGGGCTGTTCAAAGCGAAAGGTCGAATAGTAATAATAATTGAATAAATTTATGACTTGCTGTAGTAGTATTTTTCTCCCATTACTTTACAATGGAAGGACACTGAGTCAGGCTTTCGAATGACTGGGATTTTTGCCCTCACCGGGTCGAACTTCCCTCATTTTAATTATCCCCTCTTCAGGTAGTTTGTTTATGGATGGAAGGAGGTGATGGACCCCACGCTTTTCAGCTGGGAAGGGCTTGACCACCCAACATTGATGCACCACAGGAAGAAGAGAAAGCTGACCCAGACTGAAACCAGGAGGGCTGAACCAGACTGGTGAGGACAAGATGCAGCTCCATCAATCAGTAAGGAGATCAACTGAGTGTTAGGCTAAACCACAGCCACAGTAAAATAAAAAAAAATTCCTCTTCTCCCCCTCCAAAAAATGGACCCCCCTCCCCAACATTACTATATCATTGTATAATAAGAATATAAAAATAAATTGTTGACTTTTAGAAGCAGTTGCATGCTCAATCGTACAATGATAAAGACATATTAAAATTACTTTAAGAACCATTAAATTGATTATCTTTTAGTTCCCAAACTAAAACAAAAACCTTATAATCAAAAATGCAATTTCATGATATAGGTCAGAAAGCAAACAGCAAATCTGTAAGGAGAGTGTTTACTCCGTAAAAGGGAATTAAGTCTACAAACATAGTCTTGAGAAATAAGGATTTAATTAAAAATGTAGGCCTTTGTAGAGTTATTTTTTTAAGTTCATTATCATAAGTGCCATACACAGGAGGTTAATGAGCTTAAAAAACTAACTATACAAAGGCCCCATTTTTAAAACCTTTTTGTCTCAGTACTATGTCTGTGGACTTAACTTCTCTTTTTAAAGCAGTCACAGATATATTATTTAACTGTTGGTTCATAAGATGAAATTCTGTTTCTGATTGTAATGAATGAGAACTAAAAAGTAATTGATGATTTTAAAAACAATTTTCTTGTTTTTTAAGGCATTACATTTGGACCTCCTTACAGTTAGTTTTTTAAATGCATTAAGTATCTTACACTATTGTTATCAACCTATATACTACAGTTTAAAATACTTAAAAAACTTTTTAAAAATAACTGTACAGAAGCCCATTTTTTTTTATTTTGTTCTTCGTAAAACTATATTTTTGGACTTTAATACTTTTATGTAGCAAAAACATAGAGTAGCAACACCGCTACTATTTACTGATTACCACTCTAGAGCTTCCAGAACCATTATGGACTGACATGACGCAACCTAGCACCTAAGATGGGAACTACAACCCTCAGACAAACATTCTACAAAAATTCTATTTGTATTATTTCTTGTAATTAATTTAATTTTGTATATGTAATAACGATGTGATTTATTGTAATATTGCTAAATGTATTATTTGAATCAATAAAGATTGCAATAGGATATTTTGATTCACTAAAAGCTTATTATTTATATGTAGTATCTCCTGATGGCCTTTTTAGTTCTGAGAGATCAATTACCTTAAACTAAACAAACCAAAGTGAGAGAATCTGGCTTAGGAGTTTACCTCCTTAGGAGGAAGTAAGTAATAATACATATTAAGTATCAGTAATTTATTAAGGCAATTAATTAAGGTAAGTAATTTGTTAAGGATCAGTATATTTATTGATTGGGGGAAAATTGAAATGTGTTATTATTCCATTCTGCCTACATGAGATCCCTCCTCCTTCTGTCCTTTTGCCAGGATCTACAGCTACAGGATCTATAGCAAATAACAGTAGGACTGGTTACCTTTACAACTGTAAGCAGGTATAGTATGTCTAAAATAAGTTTGTCTGTAGGGAAGGGAAGGGACCTTCACTCCTCACTACAACAAACCCCTCCTACGGAAACAAAGTCTACAACAAAACGTTTTTATTAACAAACATTGTTCTCATTTGTTTTTATAATTACCACTTTTCATAATTTTTTTTTTTTCAATTTACATTTTACAACATTAAGGAAAGGAAGTTCAGTCAATAGAAAGAAGAGAAGTCATATGAGTGGGAGAACGTTCACCACTGTGCACCCTATTTTCACCACATGCAAACTTATCAGAGATGTAGTCTACCTTACAGAGAGCAGTATCCGTTCCTGCAAGGACCTAAAGCGAATATCTGTAGAACTTGCCGTCCCCTTCACGACCGTGACCGAATACCTTTTAGAGTGAAGTACCAAGCCTGCCAGGATTTACGATGAATACCTCTAAAACTTGCCAATGATCCTATCAGATCACCTATCCAGCTTACCTTGTCTATTGAAAATGTATTGTCGAGATCTTCTGATATTGGATTACTTCACCTCTTAAATTGGTGCCTGGACAATTTATATACAGTAGCTCAACAGAAATATAACAATAGTTATATAACTTATATTTATTTATATATATTTAGTTATTTAACATATATTAATTATAAGAAATATTACTCATTATTAAATTTACTGGAGGGTGCACAAAGATGTAAAAGCACAGATACCGGTCTATCATGAGTCCTCATCTTGATAGATAATGCCTGTGAACAGCTGTGAATATGTGACTGCCTTCACCCAGTTCTCGCTGAGGGTGAATCTTGTGTGCACTTTCTAAATAAGCGATTCTAACACCAATAAGTGGATTATTTCAGAGAAAAGTCTAAATTCAATACATAATTTTTATCATAAATTTAGAAACATTAACATTATGCATTTATAATGTAAAAATATTTATGATACGTATTAGATGGTAGATTTAAGAGAACTTATTACAAAATTATGGTAATAAAGTTGACAAAGAATGGAAGAATATGCATCAACCGGTAGTGAATGAAACACAAAGTTACCTTACGATCGTCTGAGCAGGAGTTATTTTTTTTTTCTATAGTTTTAATAGTGCCTTCATCACCAAAAATTGCAGTACCTACAAATCTTTTTTATCCATGGAGCCTCATCAACTTTGTTTTTTGGCACTTGTTCATCGTACAAAAACCTTAGATAGTACCGAAAACTAAGCATGTGCAGAAGAAATTCAAATGTTTATAAACAAATTTGTCTTAATTTTAGGCTATTGAGCCAAAAAGTCCCAATCATAGAGCTAATCATAAAAAAAAAAAAATCGAACAAATCAAATTTCAATTACAAAATTTTAAGAGTTCTCTGTAATAACAACCATAAAAAGATGATTTAAATTTCCAAATAAACAAAAATTTCATATTATTTTACAATAAAATAGTTATAAAATAAATTTCTAAACAATGATCAGTATTACTACATCTCTATTATAATTATTTATTTTCCATGAATCTGTTTAAAAAATAAAATACATAAAAGAATAAAGTGCAGAAGTACAACTCATTGGTTTCAAGAATAGATCGGACGATCAGGACCCTGTTTCATAATGAAAGCTAATAGTATCATTTCATAGTATAAATATAGAAACAACGTCGTAATTACACTAATACTTATTTTTTCATGATAGTGATGACTATTAGTGATATTACAGGAATTAAAAAATACTAAAGTACAAGTTACTATTGTACAAGTCTGTGTAATTGAATTAAGATAAATCTACAAGACTATTAGAATTAGTTTGTATTTTATTATGAAATAGAGCCCTGGTTGAAAAAAAATAAAGAAAGGTTGTAATGATGAAAATTCAACTTTAAAATTGAGAAGGTATTGAATCACTTTCCTTTTTTAAGAATTTAACGTAAATAAAACTAAAATCAATTAAATTATAATGAGAGCCCCACCAAAAATGTGAAATTGTGATTGAATTCAATTAACGAATCATTAAAAAAATTACAATTGATCATTTTCTAGTTACGATATTGAGTTACCATTATTTATTATTCATTCACCTGAGTAAAGGTATAAAATGGACCATTCATTGAGTGTCATAGGAAATCTTAGTCAATGAAGTCTACAAAATGAGATGGCTACAGTGTAATTGACAATTCTCAAACCACAATTTCGAAGCTCAGAAATGATTGAACCCAAAAAATCATAAAGCAAATTCTCTACTATTAATATTAAAATGATCTGAATTTTTTGTGACAAATATATTTGCTAAGTGTTTTTAAATATTTTCTTATTAAAAAAAAAATTAAATCTATTCTGTTACAACCCATAAAGGATCAGGGGAAGTACTTTGTAAGGAAATACAGTTACTGTATCAACGGTTGTGCAAGGAGGTGATTTGGTCAGAATCACGCTTAACCGCCAGATTTTTAATCAATTAAGAGTACCCACGTAATGGGGCTGGGTGGATGAGGGCTCCAGATTTTCTAATTCATTGTGGTATCAATTAAGAACACCACAGCAATCCTGATAATTCAATTGTTGAAGAATATTTTTATAATTATCTATTGTTTTTTTACTATCATATATTTAGTAATCACATTTGTATAACTTGAAGTTTCTAAAGTAATTAAAGTATTAAAGTGTATTTAAATATTAGAAGTTAAGTTCTTATAAAAAAAAAATCCTTCCTATTGTTCACTATGGATGCAAAATGTGGCCAAGGAGGAACAGCCACTTAATGTGGCCAAGGAGGAACAGCCACTTAATTTAAAAATTAAGTATTGCATACAGAAGGACGAATTAACCAGAGAATAAAGAAAGCTACAGGATACCGAATAGAGGGAACTGCACATGATAAATATGAATAGAGGAAAATGCATCTGATAAATGTAATTCAAGTAATAGCATTGTGGCACATAAGAGGGGCGTGTAGGGTAGCAAGGCTTAGTAAGGAATGGAATAATAAGTTGTGGAATAAATTACGAAGGGGCAAACAGAAGTGTAGATGGGAGAATCACATCAAGATTGATCTTTTGACTTTGGACGGGTGTCACCAGATAAATGTACATAGGCAGCGATCAGCAGTTTCGGCAGCAAGCCTTTGGGGTTATTTACCTTTATCATT
Organism: Halyomorpha halys; assembly: GCF_000696795.3. Taxonomy (NCBI): domain Eukaryota; kingdom Metazoa; phylum Arthropoda; class Insecta; order Hemiptera; family Pentatomidae; genus Halyomorpha; species Halyomorpha halys. Next base: position 201,137 of record NW_027110032.1, on the reverse strand, counting down.
ATTATTAAATTCATATTGCATAATTTGGTGATGTTAAAAAAATCATCAGATTTGAGGAAAACATAAATATACGGTGAAACATGGAGTAGCCATTGTTAATAACAAATCTTATTCAATAACTTATAATAAGAAAATCAGTTGGGATTTCTAAAAATATTACCCTAAATATTAAAAAAGGTAGGTTTCATTTAAGAATGTAATTCATTCTGGAAATAAGAATCATAAACCACAATAAATTGCCTAACAAGACAGGCTGTGTAAAGCTCAGAACTATCGAGGTTCCCTAAAATTCAGTGCTCAATCCTTGCCTGATTAGAAATCATATTAATGATATTGATATATCTGTACCTGAAATTGTGGTTTTTGAAGGTGTTTCTGAAGATTCATTGTTACTTTCATCATCTCTTGCTTCCTCAGCTTTGTCATCAGCCTCTATTTCAGTTCTTTCCTCTGGTTGTTCACATTCCTCTTCAGTTCCGTTTAGAGAATCGTCTTGAAATTCTATTGTTTCTGGTTCAGTAACATCTTCTAGATTTCCATTTTCTAGGTCAATATCTTGTGAGGGGATCAGCGGTTCACTTTCTTCAGGGAGTTCTTCTTGCCTTTCTGTTTCATTGTTGCCAGTTTGTTCTTCATCAGCTTCTGAATTTGGTTTGGGACTTACAATTCTCACTTCTTCCTCAATGTTTTCATTTTTAATATTTGCGTCTCTACTTAGTGCACTACTCGGTTTGGACGATAAGTTTTCTTCTTGCGGAGCAAAATCATCATCTCTACCTTGTAGTGAACTTTGACTCCTTCCTAACCACATTAATTTCTGGACTCTGGCTTTTAAACTTTTACGGCCACTTTGAGTTCGAGAAGTTCTACCATCATTTTCTCGGTTATTATATGTTTCGTCAGTTTTATTAAATTGATCATCAACGATGCCAACAGGCTGAATGAAATTATCATCGGTTTGCTCATTAGAATTTGGATTAATTTCATTTTCATTTGAATTTTCAGTTTGATCATTTTGATGAATATCAGTTTTTTCATTTTCGACTTTAGGTTCAAGATCAATATTTAGAACATCAGGCTCTTTACCTTTATCAGTTGTGTTCTCCTCAGGCTGATCATCATCTTGGCTTTGTGAGATTTCATCAGATTGTGCATTGTTAGAGGTCTCTGGTTCATTCTCTTCTTCTGCTTGTTTTGCTTCATCCTCATCGGGCCCAACTCTTATTCCGCTGAGGAACACAGGGTTGGAAAGAGTAATAGTCTGTCCAAACTTTTCTCCCGGATCATCTTCCATATCTGTAAAAGAGCAATTCCACTATCACTTCCATCTCAGAACAACAAAGTTCAGAGCGGAATTGGAAGAAACAGTGGTTGGACAGCCTGTTGCGGCATTAAAACTTCTGGATGAACGTTTCTTTCAATTTATATTATTTCCTCCGATTCCGCCACTCACACAAAAACAGTGAGACACACACTAGGAGTGGTTTCGCTAGTTGGAAGAACGAAGACAAGAGCTAGAAGGTAAACTATGTTGCAGATAAACTGTACATAAATGAAAACAATCTGCTCATGCTGTCTATTGTCTACTGTGGAACAGTGCTCTTCTATCAGGAAAAATTTGCGTTACGTGTGCTGTGCATTAATCGCACAGTTTTTCAATGAACAAAAACTTAATTAAACTTGCCTATATTTTCACCGTTCTGTGGACTTGTAGAATCTTCGACAGATTGAGCGTTTTCAGATCCCATGCCTTCGTCTTCGGACACCTCAGGTCTTGATTCCTCAACAACTTCATCCCTAGATATTTCTTCTGTTTCATTAGCAGTATCTGTAATGTCATCTGCAGTTGAATCCAATGTGATAGTTTCAGTTGACATCTGTTAAAAAAATTAGTGAAAATCCCTCATCTTATGTCCAATATCAATATGGCTAACAGATAATACTTAGTAAAACAATTTAAAAATATATGTTGCATACTTCTAATCACCATTTATGGCTTTTAGAATCCATAATTTTAACATTAAAATTATCCAAACTTTTGTATTTTTATTTTATGAAAATTGTAACATTGTTTCAGGTATGTTTTACTATATACATTAAAATAGCATTCATTTAGAATAAATACTAGAACATAGTTATAATATAATTAATATTTACCTGTGACTTAAGCTGAGGTCCTCCGGAGTGAAGTAGCTTCCAGTCCCAACTAGGAGGAAAGATGTGTGCGGTGCGAGGTGCCTCTGGAATCACCGAAAGCAGCTTTGCCCCTTCTAGCTCTGAAGGCTTACTTCTGTAATGTGAAGGTGTGTTGCCTTTCTGGAATTAAAAAAAGAAATCAAAATCAAGAATTGAGTCAAGGCTTTATTACCACAGTATAATATAAAACACTACAAACATTAAGCATAAGCCAAAAGGGAAGTAAGGGATAGAATCAATCAACTTTATGGACTGATAACTGTAGCAGCCAGGAGCCAGGACTTCTAGGAGCTGCTGCTAGAACCATTAGATGTAACGCCATCTACAGCCCGATCTAGCACAACTTAGTGGCTAAGACACAAGCCCCAACCAGCCAACTATCTATCATTTCATATTTGTATTAATTCTTGTATATGCATTAAATTTGCTTATGTAATAATCATTCAATATATTTTTATATTATGCAAATTATTTATAATATATTGTAATATGCTCTTTTTGAGTAAATAGTATATTTTGATGTATAAAGGGTTTTTGATATGTTTTATTTTATGTATCATTTTAATATTGTTCATTTGTTTTGTTTATCGGAAAAGTAAGCTAACTAATTTTCATTGTCCATAATAAATTTGTGATTCAAAATAAAACCAAGATGGCGGTACGTATTCTTCAGTCAACAAGTCTGTTGAATCAAGGCCATGTTGAGCAGATTCAAATATCCTAAAAACTATTTTAACTCTTCCCATCATAATTTAAAATACAGTAAATTTAAGAAAAAATAAAAGTCAAGAAATAGTGCTAAAGAATAATATTCAGAAAGTAAATCAATTGCAAAAATCCCTAACGGTTGTGCGACAAACAATGTTTACATGGAACATCGAGGCAGGTTTTGGTTTTGAGTTTCATTCGTTGTTTGGGCACGCAAGTGAAATGATGTTTCCAGGATGAGGAGGTCTTCATCAATTTCTGTCCAGCAAGAGTGGATAGTTTGAAAAAGGAAGACAACCAAGAAGAATAGAGACTCTGAGTTTGGATTGCCTGGTGAGAGTACGTCCGTCGGCTGGAAGCGAAAAAGATTGGAAGCCATTGTTGTGAGAGAGACATAGCTTTTTAGAGGGACTGAAAGCCATTTTTGACGGTAGGGCATAGCATTATAGAAAAGAAGATACCAAGAATCATCAATAGAAAATTGTGAAATTGGTTAGTTTTGTTATACCTAAAAATATATACATGTGTAAAATAGATATTAATTTAATTAAGTGTTAATAGTAGAAGTATCTGTTTCTGATTGCCTAGCAACCCGCCCTGAGATTAAGAGTCTTTTATATTATAAATTTAAATAAAATTATATTATCTATTTAGTATTAAAGTTTTTAAATTTAAATCCTAGCTATCTCCTTTATATTTGAATTTAGTTTAAAAACGATTAAAATTCTTCTTATTTTATTTTAAATATTTAAAAATTATTACAATATATTATAAATAATGTATTGCTTGAATGTTTGAAAACTAAATTATAGTTTTCTGATTCACTAAAATCTAGACTCTTAAATGCTGTAACTTTCACATCCAACGACATCACTAGTCAAAACATAACTATGATAAATAATCTGACATGGCTTCAACTAATTTGAAACAGACAGCGAGTGAACACACACATACTAATAATGGATTAGATAATTCTGACGCTATTTTGGTACTAAAAATCTTGTAGTTACTTTACTAAGTCTTTTCTATTTTGAAGACCTTTGAGAGTAACCAAGGGTGAATACCCCTCGGCCATCTCTGTCCTTCAGCTAGGAACTAAAGTGAATACTTTTAGAACTTCCTATGATCCTCTTGATTGCAGATGAGTACTCTTCAGAAAGCGGTTGCCATCCTGCAAGGATTTAAACACATGTCCTAAAAACTCACCAGTAGTATGTGATTTCTTAATTGATTTTGAACTATATCAACCCCCTGTCATATCATCTGCTGTCCAGCTAACCTAACCTTATTATGTCACATTTTTCGCTAACTACTGTTCTATGACAGGTTAGGGTTGTATAAACTGGTTTAAGCAAAACGTTTTCTGGGACATTAAATAATGGAACTAACAAATAGCCAGTCAAGTAATATACGAGGTTAATGATCAGAGTAAGCTCTCATATTTTTCCCACAAATAAACAATCCCCTTTATTTTTTCTAATATTTAATTACAGGAAGATGGTCCAGGTGACAGTCAAAAAAGGTGCACAAGATAGTTGAAAAATATTTATGTCATCCATGTATCACTGCATTTTGCAGACCTTTATTAGAGCTAAATGAAAATAAAATACAAACGTTTAAAGTATGATAGGACTACAAGAATATGCATAGAAGGTTATATAAAGAAAAGAAGATATAAAAACAGGAACAAAGCAAATTAAAAGAATTATATATAAATGAATAGACCTAGGAACTCCTTTTCTTACCTTATCCGGCAGATGGTCCGTGGCTCCGGCCTCTACTAAGGCCTGATACATCTCTGGATTCCTAAGCCCTGCCGCGTAGTGGAGTGGTGTTCTTCCAAAGCTGTCCTGAGCATTGGCAGCCTCTGGGGCTCTCTTTAATATCTCCTCTACAGCTTCTTTCTGGCCAATACCAGCTGCCTAAAAGCACAAAAAATGTTAAATCAAGTAGAGCATGGACTAAAAAAAAAGAATTTTATGTAACTGAACACCATAAAGAGCACATCTCACATCAATCAAGAATAGGTAAACATAAGATACATCAGTTCAACACATAATTCTATATTTGGGCTCTCTCTAATCTGCCAGCTATGGGACCAGACACCTGATAATAGAGAGTGTACGAATTACAAAGGAAAAATAGAAAAATATGGACTACACTGTAGGAGAAGGCAGGGCAAAATATTAAAGCTATACTTAGCCCCTTACCAATATGGGTAAAAATCAGTTTATCAAAACAAATTGATTTCAAACAATTATATTTTGTTAATCTATATTAATTTACTAAGAAACTTAGAATCTGTTCCATTTGAATATGAATTGCTTTGATTACACTTATTATCCACACAGGATCTCAAAAAAATTTATTGGCCTTCTGAATCTTTCTGTGCTCTTTTGCCTCACATAGGAGCCATGATTTTAGGACTTATTATAAATAGCGAAAAGACAAAATATATGAAAACCTCTAGACGGACCGGGGAGAGAAGAGATATTGTGGATGTGGGGGGAAACATGTTTCACAGCTGCAGTACTTTCAAGTACCTAGGAGGAGTTCAATAACATAAAAGTAGAAATTAAGGACAGAATGGTAGCAGGAACCAGATGTTTCTATACCCTGCAAAAAGCTCTCCGATACAAAAGTCTTTCCAGAAAAGCAAAGCTTTTGTTGTACAAACCAATAATTAGGCCAGTGGTAATGTATGGCAGTGAGACATGGACTCTAACCATGGAAAATAGAAGATCTCTACTGGTTTGGGAGAGAAGAATCCTAAGAAAGATCTTTGGAGCCGTTAAAGAGGAGCACAGGTGGAGAATTAGAAACAATGACGAACTAAAAGAATTGTATGTAGAGCCTGATATCCTCTGTGCTATTAAGAAGAGCAGGCTAAGATGGTTGGGACATGTGGAAAGGATGGAGCCCTGCAGGCTACCTAAAAGGATGCTTAATGGTGCACCAGGAGGAAAAAGGAAAAGGGGCAGACCCAGGCGTCAGTGGCTGGATGATTTGAGATGGGAATTGAAAATTGAAGGAGTCTCGCTGGAGACCGCGAGGCATAGGAAAGACAAGGACTGTAGTGCCCAACAGTGAGTGAGTGAGGAGCCATGTTTTTATAGTGTGAGGTAAAGGAACAGAGAGTCAGGAGGCTAACAGAAACTTGTTTATATTATGTGTTCTGAACCCTTGTGGATACTAGATCATTTGTTCTGAACCCATGTGCATACTAGATCATGTGTTCTGAACCCTTGTGGATACTAGATCATGTGTTCTGAACCCATGTGGATACTAGATCATGTGTTCTAAGCCCATGTGGATACAAGATTCCTATTTAGGAAGTTATACCTTATGTAACGGATTAAGGCCATTAACATCCTTGCTGAGGAGTATATCTACTGGTATGGGGTCCTCTGATCTTCTCTTCAGAGTTTCAATATCGTTTTCAATTGCTGCTTTGTGTACATCTCGTATTGAACCCTGAAAAAAATATAGTACACAATAAAAAATAAAATGCAACAAAAAAAAAATTTATATGAATTTAGATCAAATACCATTTATGCAAATTTATATTCATATGCAAATATCATAAAAACAACTACTCCTACAAAGATAAACGTTATAAATTATTTTTTAGTAAATTTAACTAGCTTTAATTTGAGTGCTGACAGTAATCAAAAATTGGGACGAAATAACTAACTTTTTTCTATTCTTTGGCTCTTGCACTATTCAGTCCGGATATTTTACCTATAAGGCCACGTTCCGCATTCGTAAAGAACAGTTGGTACAAATTTTGTAAATTCTAACTTTTCAGTTTTTAAATTGAAAAATAACAAGCGAGGTTAAAGGCGAGGAATCCTTTAACCTCGCTTTTATTTACTCATCGAGTAGGTTTTTTCTAGTTCCGTAGAACCAAAATAATTGAAGCTATCTACCTGTTCAATTTTATTTCACCCTATATTCATGTCACCGAAATTGCACCCGTTTCAACTAAAATTGTTTTTACATAATGATGTTTTTTTTACAGCTCTGACTTTACATATATGACTAGCTAGTTTATTTTTAGATGTTAATGATACATTTCACTGGCTATTTGTTCATTTTGATTTATCTCTGAAAAGTGCTATCCTATTGTACAACAATGTAGGTTGTAAGTGATAAAAATTCATATAAAATGGTACTGCATAACCTATAAATTTAACCTTCGTTCTAGAATTTTTATCAACAACTTTTTAATTTAATTACCTAGGCATATAATGTATTCATAAATGTATATTTGTGCTAGGTTAAATCTAAAGTTGATTAAAGTTAATTAACTGCTAAAGTTAATTAATAAAATTTAAATCAGTGAATTTATACCGAATGGATAGATTTTTAAATTATACAATCTTAAATTAGAGTTAATCATTGAATACAAAGGTTGTGAAAATTCTGTAATTAATTAAAACACGCAGAGAACAAATCTTCATCTGTTGGTAGTTCAAAACCAATCCAAACTGAAAACAAACGTGTGAATGGAGCACAAGCGCCCTTTGATTTGTGACCAAAAACCGACACCCGACGGATCGGCCGCAAGTTCAAGCCAAATTGTATCAGCCAATGCAAAGTTGAAATGAATTGAACTAATTCAAAAATTGACCAAGTTAATTCAATTTTATACCCACTCTTTAATTTTTAGAAGAGTAAATATATTTTGGGGTTCTTAATATTCACATTTAAAGAGAACAGAGAAAGAAGCACGAATTTCTCAAAAACGGCTTGATGAATTTTCATTACAGATATACCAAATTATTGGAAATAGCATTTATTATAACTTCAATCCTCTTCACATTTGCGATTAAATGAACAGTTTTACAAATAATTACGTTGATGTTCGAAGTCCCTATTATCCTCAACTTAAAGTTGTTTTCAAGGAACTTGATCTGATGGCCTCATTGGACAACTTTCGACTTCGCAAAGCTCGCTCAAGAGATAAACAACTCCACGGCATTGTCTTATTGTAATTATTTCGTCAAAGGCTTTCTCATAAATATTAAAAAATATCTGGTAAGGCACAGCAACGATTTTGTGAGTATAAATGAAAATCGAGCGTATTATAAAAATGATTACTTTCGTTCATTTACGAGGCGTTCAATTTAAGCAAGTGTGTTTTCTTAAAGCTTGAGTAAACAAAAAACTCTTGGAAATTGTCGAATGTTTTGACAGGCGTTAATCTTTATGTCAAGTATAGACAGGCTGATTAGAGAATATAGCTTACTCGTAATGGAGGGAACATTTATCGAAATCGATAATTCCTAAATGTTCGCCAGGTCTAAGGCATTATAATGCTTTCAAGAGAGTATTTTTTTTTTTTTATTTTACGTTAGTAACCAAGTTTTCTAAATATAAATATCGATATTTCTCACCAGTAGAGGCCGATCGATGTACCAGAAACGAAGGAAGTCAGAGAGGCAGGGCCTCTGAGAGAGCTGAAGAGATGATGCCATCAAGGCAGCCCGGCCTCATCTGGCATTATGTCGTCAGCGTGACCTTTCGCTGGATCTGTCCATCACTGCCCTACTTTACTCCATTCTTTCTCATAACAAACATGTGTCCATAACTTGTGTATCTATATATCTTGTGTATCTATATAACTTGTGTATCTATATATCTTGTGTATCTATATAACTTGTGTATCTATATATCTTGTGTATCTATATAACTTGTGTATCTATATATGTTTTTGTTTGTAATAAAAATTGTGTACATTAGTGAATATAAATAAATTAAAGGCTTAGCGAATCTGAATAAAATATCCAAAGGTACTGTGCCGACATCAATTCTAGAGCTAAGAAATTTCGCTCTATTCTCTAATGACAGCTGATATATAAAATGGTGGTGATGTGAATTGTATATATGTCGGTTATGTTATGTTTAATTTATATAAAGTGCATTTTTTTGTTTTCTTAGTTATAATTGGCCAGAACTCGGATTGTTATCATCATATAAGTTATATATATCATTTTATGTTTATTAAAGTACCCTTAAAAAGTGTATTAACGAGTGGAATTTTTACTTTTTTATTTATAATACATATAAGAAGTAAAGGTAATAGTAATGAAAATACTTAACACTTGGCTTTTATGGTCTTAACGTAATTAGGTGTCTTTTGTGTGCCACTGGCATGCCTTTTCTAACCTCAGGAAAGGTATGGTTTACTCCCTCTTTTACAGCGTAAGCTCGGAAATTATCATTTCGACTCTCATAAAATATTTTAACATAACTATTACATAGAACATCTCAAACCGATATATTATTTCCACGTGTGGAAAAGCCTTTTGTCTGTTGCTCGCCTTTGTCCTTACTCTCAGATCTCCCTTCATCGATAAGCTCTCTATTAACAACTCCCTCCAGTGAGTCCCTATCTTCCACCACCTTCTCAAATGGTAAATGAGTACCTTATTATGTTAGAGATAAGACCCTATTCTAGACAATAGTCAGAATTATCGAAGGACACTCTGGGTGACAATTTGTATATAGTAGATAGTAATTGTACATAGTACGTCATAGTCTCCGTATTTTCTTTCTGAAAATAAAGTATATTACACCGTGCAATGGTAAGGGACTGGGCTACTAACTCCAAGGATCTAGTTCGAATCTGTCTATGACGGATAATAATTTATTCAGTTACTGCAGCCGTGGGTCAACCCTATGTGTTCGGGTGCCTTCCGGGGTCCACCCAGCTTCATAAAGTGAATACCCTTATTTTGGGGAAAAATCTGTCAATCGAGCGAAATTCTGACCAAATCACCCCCTAGCAGAACTGTTAGTCAAGTAACAGTGGTTCCTTGTAAAGTACTGTGACCCTGACCGTTTATTGTTGCGGTACAAATTAATTTATTTATTGATATGACACTGCGAACATGCAGAAGGTTTACGCCCGTATGTAGCATAAGTATTATGTTTGCTTGAAACGTGCGATGAGAGTTGGCTTGGTTGGCAATAGCTCAGCTTACTACCGGAAGGCACGGCATCAATTGAATTGCCTTTCCAGTAATCGACTATCTAATCACAATCGAGTTTGCTAAATTATTTTATTGACTGAGGTTACGATGTAAATTATCTAAAAGCATTAACGATACATTCGGTTGATAATTATAATATAGTTTTAAACTATGTGCACAGAATTATTAGGAAAATGAGCATATAAAAATATTTTTTAATTCCTAGCATAATTTGTAATTAAGGATTTATTACACTAAAACTTTATTTTTGACCTACCTCACTGTAAATATTTTTGACCTACCTTACTGCAAATATTTTGGTTTTCGGTATATTTATATTCCTTTAATACAATTCACAATATGTTTTTCTAATTGAACGTGATACAGGCGATTGAATCAGTCATGCTTTCAATGTGGATTGTCATTCCGACTGACCTTACAGAGGCTCCTTAAGGAATAAGGAATTCACCAGGTAATACAAAAGGGGTATTCATGATGTTGTGTTAAATGTTAAATGTTTTACCGTGTTAAATGTTATAACTATAGGATTGTGAGCAGCCCTATTTGAAGTCATGTTAAACGTTAAATGCATAAGAGCCCCTAGCGGATTTTCTCAGCAACTGGTTGTATAAGCCTTTATGTTTATAACCTTCCTTCCAGACCCTCATGTTATGGTTTACTTCAGTTTTGATTTAAGTAATTAATTAAAACATGCCTAGAGTGAGTGAAAAGTGGAATTTGTGTGAAAGTTTAGCTTATGACTGTCTTATTGATCTTCAAACTTGTGAAGAAGAGAATGAAGATGAGCTAATTGACAACTGTATTGAAAGTCACAACAACTAATATGGCGGCGATCTCAACTGGTCTATTGTGTGACGTCATTTTCGATTTAACTGACCAAGTAACAGACTCTCAGCCATGTTAAATGTTATTTCGTTTTACCACGGCAAAAGAAGGCAATTTTTTTCGATTTAACACGAGTTATTCCATTTAACACGCTTTAACATAGATCATGAATACCCCTAAAGGTGGACCCCTCGCAGGATATTCCTGGATCCGCTACTGAATTGATCATGCAGTACAAGAGCCCAACAAGTGCAAAAATTCTGTTATTTCACTTCAATTTTTGATTACTTTAACGAAAATTATGTATAGCTGTAAGTCAAAACTGATGAGTCTGCCAAGTTTAGTCAAGGGGAATAAAAAATGGTGGCTGTTCCAAAACGTTAAAAAAAAAATTTTCATTCGGAGCATCATAACTCTTTACGTTCAATAGTTCCCGAGATACAGTTTTTTAAAAAGCAATCATTCATAAAAAATGTACTGAAAATCAGTTGTTACTGACTTTATTGTGGGAAATATACATCTCACTAACCAAGAAGCGTAAAGATATTTAATATCACTCAAATTAAAGCTAGTTCAATGTGCTATAAAGTAGTTTATGACGTTCATCTTCGTAGAGTGGTAGTTTTCATGATATTTGCCAAAATAAAAAATTTCGGGAACTATTGATTGTAAATAGCTTTGTTAGGGCAAATATTTTAGCAAATTTATTCTACTTTAAATTATGTTCTCTTAGTTTTCTAGTGTTGTGGGTAGTTTTAATGATATGTGCAGGTACTGGTACTGGTATTTGGTGTGGGAACAAGTCCGGCAAGTGGTTATCTGAGTTGCAGCCGCGTACTAACCAAGGTGGGAGTGTCAAGATTTAAACTTCGATACCGCCGAAAAATAAATATTAACTGCCCCAGGTAGGGACCGAACCCACAACGTTTGGAACCATGCACTCTGGAACCCACACACCTTTTTTTTTAACCTATTGAAACAGCCACCATTTTTTATTTACCCTAACTATAGTTGGCAGAGTGATCAATTTTGACTAGTAATTCTACGTAGTTGTTGTTGTTGTTGATTTTTGCTTAAAGGCGTAAAACCCTCTGGTCATCAACGCCTATGGGGTGATAAAAGTAAAAAATAAATAAATAAAAAGATTCATCTTTATTATTATACAATAGGAACACGCAGTAAAGTTCTAATAGTAATTCTAGAACGAAGTTTGAAATTATAGGTTATGTATATGTATACATAGTTGACCGTAAAGATTTAAAAATACTAAAAATACCAGAAGCCACAACCAGGGCCCTGTTTCATAATGAAAGCTAATAATATTAGTGTATAAACTAGTGTGGTAATAATACCAATACTTATTTTTTTTTTTATGATAGGGAGGACTATTAGTGCTATTACAGGAATTAAAAAATACTAAAGTACAAGTTACTATTGTACAAGTCAGTGTAATTGAATTAAGATAAATCTACAAGACTAATAGTATTAGTTTGTGCTTTATTATGGAACAGGGCCCAGGGTGTAGCTTCCTATCTTAGTCTTTTCTCCATCTGCTCCAGATGCCGCTAGATGGCGCTAATAATTAGCACTTTCGTCGTAAACAAAACCGATGAAATGGTGGATCTGTTCGTTTGCCATTCGTCGCAAATTGTAAACAAAGGAAGCAAAAAATTTAGGGATCCATTCTCTTGTTTTGTTCTTTTGAAATTTTTCGGTTACTATATTCGATTTACTTTATTTTCATAATAAAAATGAACAAAATAAAGGTAGGTGAAATAAAATGAAACGTAAATATCGCTAATGTAGGTTGTAGATGATAAAAATTCATATAAATAATAATACATAACCTATAAATATAAGAAGATGGTAAGGGTTGCGATCAAAAAAAGAACAAATAGTTTAAAACTATTTTAATATCCGACGTTTCGCCCCACTTTGCAGGGCTTCATCAGACCAAACAACCGTTCGTTTTGAACAGCCCTGATGAAGCCCTGCAAACTGGGACGAAACGTCGGACATTAAAATAGTTTTAAGCTACTTGTTCTTTTTTTGATCGCAACCCTTACCATCTTCTTATATTTATAGGTTATGTATTATTATTTATATGAATTTTTATCATCTACAACCTACATTAGCGATATTTACGTTTCATTTTATTTCACCTACCTTTATTTTGTTCATTTTTATTATGAAAATAAAGTAAATCGAATATAGTAACCGAAAAATTTCAAAAGAACAAAACAAGAGAATGGATCCCTAAATTTTTTGCTTCCTTTGTTTACAATTTGCGACGAATGGCAAACGAACAGATCCACCATTTCATCGGTTTTGTTTACGACGAAAGTGCTAGTTATTAGCGCCATCTAGCGGCACCTGGAGCAGATGGAGAAAAGAATAAGATAGGAAGCTACACCCTGGGCCCTGTTCCATAATAAAGCACAAACTAATACTATTAGTCTTGTAGATTTATCTTAATTCAATTACACTGAC
>NW_027110032.1:183132-186650 GCF_000696795.3 Halyomorpha halys | reverse complement strand
TCTAGAGACCCCTTCAAAGCACTCTAGAGACCTCTACAAAGCATTCTAGAGACCCCTGCAAAGCATTGTTGAAGTAAGGTATAAAAAAAGGATAGTAGGGACGAAATGTTTCTAGAAAGAATTTTTTTTTTTTAAAACATACTTACATAATATCACAATTCAAGTAACGATATATAACTGAAAAAATTACTGCTATTTGTTTACTAAACTCTTCATTGAACAGAATTAATTATATTCAAACTAAAAAAGACAATATCTTAAATTGAACATGAAAAAAATCTTGAGGCGCATCACACAACTTTCACTTACTATCCTAGAAATTGAAAATTTCGAACTGTAGATATCAACTTTTTCCTTTCAAGATAGACCGTTAAACCAAATATGACAATGCTGTGAGAAGTTCTTATGGGGGAAATTGGGCACGCTTAGCTGTTTTTCTTTATTATTAATACAGTCCACATATTCAAAATAATTTAGTGCCAGGTATTCAGATAAAAGCATTAAACCCAGTAAAAGAGCAATACTAATTATCTTTTACATTTTATAGAAACTCAATACCCCCCTCCACTAACCCACCCGCCGAATAATAATATTGTTCACGCTACCGAACACGTTTCATATTTAATTATACTCCTTTTATAATAAGGGCTAATAAAAAGTTTAGGGAATCCAAACTTTAAAAATAGTTTGGGTGCATGTCTATTCGGTTGTTTCGTGCCTGACAAGTTCTGAAAAACTGTCTTGTCTCGAGCGAGGAGAGATGTTACAGACCTGACACTTTAGTAACAATCTCGGAGAGAACTGACATAACATTGCATAGTTCTCTATAGCGCGGAAGATAGGAAGTTATTTTTATTCACTCTATACGGTATTATTTCAACGGTAACAGTTTCCACGCTTGTGGATAAGACCCACACTAGGTCGTAACGCAACCTGAGTATGCAGTGGCTAATGAGATCAAGTTAGGTTATACATAACCACAGTTGCCCACTTTTACGATTAACCTAGTGCTATAGGCTACTATTATATCTCATGCATGTACCTAACTCAAACATGTAATTTCAAAAATTCGTATTTTTTTTTTTGTTTTTGAAACATACTGTTAAAACGTTTTTTTCAGTTGAATATTCGGATTCGAAATTTCACACAATCGAAATACTCAATACATTTCAAGTAAAATTAAAACGACTGAATAAAACTTTAATTCAAATAATATTGTATATTGACGATATTTTAAACAAAAGAAAAGAAATTACTGTTACTATACCAACGGTTGTGCAAGGAGGTGAATCACGCTCGACCGCCAGATTTTCCCCAATGAAGGCAACCACTTAGTGAGACTGGGTGGAACCCCGAACCCACAGGATTCACTCACACAGTAACAGAATAAATAATTATCGGTCACAGCCAGGTCCGAATTTATCTTTATTCTTTATATTTATCTTTATCCTTAGAGTTATTAGCTCAGTGTCTTACCACTGCATCTATCCCAATATAGTAGTAATAACACAATAACAATTAATAATATAAAAATATCAATATGTAATTATATCTATAAAATAACACTTAAATGTAGGAAACATTTTGGGCGGTCACAGAGTAATATTAAAACATAAAACTAGGAATAATAACAAACATATGGAATAATAATAGTAATATAGATAATTGAATAATAAATAACAGAAAACTATGAATAGCATTTATATGCTTTCACAAATTTTATTTTAACAACTACAATATACATGTTTATGTCTCCTAAGAACATTTGGTGCTGTTTTAAACTAATTTTATTTTACACATTTAACCGTTTTTAAATATTTCACTGTTTTTAAAAAAGTACATATTTTAGTTTATATTTCCTTTTTCAAGGTTTTTTTTTGTTCCTATTTTAAATTTTTTTGTCAATTAGAAAAAATAAATAAATTAAAAAGAGAGAGTTCTAAATTATTTAATTATTCCATAGAGTCTAAAATAAACTTGTATTTAAAATAAAATAATGTGTATTGAAGTTAAGCCTCAAAACACTTTTTATTAACTGTCCAACGTTTCGGCCTACTCGGCTATCGGAAAGGACAATCTTAAATATTACCCCACATACAACAATTTTAACATAAATTTCAGTCAAACCACCCTATTTTGTCACTTTTTCCTTTAAATTTAAATCGTTTAATTCCAGATTTTTACTCTATTATAAACACCTACTATTTAGTACTGATAGTTAATGATCACAATTCTGAGGATTTAATTATTTTCAATTACCATATGCACAAATTTATTGATGAGAAGGATGTAAACGACAAAAATAACCATTAGAATGATGTGTATTTTTTATTTATTTAAACAAATTAAGAAATTGTAAACGATTTTTTTTTTAATAAATATTTTAATCACATATTTATGTAAAAATAAATTTTATGTAAATATTTTGACTTTTTTATAATAAAAAATTCCATCCCTGATTATAACACGAATACACCTCGCCTTATAAAATATTGGAGAAAGTATGGCACCCGTCTAATCACTCCGTCTAATCCTCGATTCCTGTGCCTTTGTTATTTTAATAATACCAAAGTATGTGAGTAGTATATTATATTATACCTATATAATAGTATCTATACCTAAATAACTTTATATTATAATGTAATGATTGTCTATCCGGAGTTTACTTTGGATTGTGAAGGGTATTAATACTTAATAGCTTGTTAAAAAACGTTTTACTTGAATTTACACAGCACCAAATTATGACAAAACATGATCTCATAATTGAATAAATGATTTGGACATTAGTTGAATTATATAAACTAAATATTTGCTCCATTCCGAAACTATTACTGACCAGTATGTAGGGCACGGCCTGTAGGAAGCGCCGAACCTTAGGTTGGGTACTCGTCTCCTTCAGCAGCCTCTGGCCATATCCTTCCCAGACCACCTTCTGCAATCTCCCGAGGTCTCTATCGTGAATCCATATCCTGATATTAGCAGGCTTTACGACTAAACCTAAAACAAATTTTAAAATATATATAAATATCTAATGTTGATGAAAATATCAAATTTTATTCTAATCTATGTATTCACTGGACATCTTTGATATTTTTGGTTTGTAATTTTTGAATTAGCGAGTTGGGAAACGATATTTTACAACTTATTTTTATTGCATAAATATAATATTCACAATATTTAGCATATTGTTTTGGATACTCACTTATACAATTCAATTTTCCTGATTTATTACACTTTACATAATTCCTTTATTTTACATTTTGGTAAAACAGCCTGAATGAGAAAACAACCAAAACATTATTGTTGATTTATGTTTACGTTAATATATGTTTAATTCTTTTGAGTTTATATATACGGGTTGTAGTTTTAGTGTAATTTCCTATTTCTGTGATTGGAGGGTATAATGAGTTGGGGTAAGACTGCAAGAAATTATGTTTCAGTTTATATAATTAATCCTGTACGGTGTCTATACTTAATTCAGTAGATAATCTTGAGTAATATGGATAGTTATCAATGAG
>NW_027110032.1:166609-182462 GCF_000696795.3 Halyomorpha halys | reverse complement strand
TCAGTTTATATAATTAATCCTGTACGGTGTCTATACTTAATTCAGTAGATAATCTTGAGTAATATGGATAGTTATTAATGGTTCTGAGGCATTTGTTTTGAAATACTTTTATTTTTTACATTCGTCGAACTTTCTATTATTTTCAGTTAAATGATGACCAAACTATCTCCCATAGCTCCCTGTCACTCAAATTAATTGTTGTAATCAGTTAATTAACATTATCTGGTATATATGTACATTAAATTGAATTAATAAACAATTGAATATATTATCCATAAAACTAATTTTTAGATACTTCCTGGGTGAGCACAAATAAATTATATTATAAATAACAATGTTACAATATTACAATATTACAACGCCTCTCCAGGTCAATGTTACAACATTGCAACGCCTCTCCTGCTCAATGTTATCTATCATACGTTGTTATCATATGCTTATGATAGACCACGTCGTCGAAAGGAGGCTCAGAGGTTCTCTTCGAATCGGTTCAGGGCTCAATCCGGATACCTGTACCTGGTTAACAATTACTTTCGTGAGTTGTTACTTCCACAACCTTCACCTTCCTTGCCTTTCACACAAAAGTGTTGAGGACTGGTGCCATCTGCTTGCGTAACCTTATCCATAACAATGGTCCCTAGATGGTAACCAGCGTTGTGATAATGTCTAAACACTGATACCATCTTCTCTATATCTCATCCCTTTAGCTGATAATATAAATTAAAACGGTGTATTAAGGCCTTCTGAGGGATCTGGCATGAAATGGAGTCGAATGACTGCGGATGAAATAAAAAATCCGCAAATAGTAGCCCTCTAAAATACGCTGGGATAGAATCTGAAACGAATTTTACGAGTATTGAAGTTTCTAGCAACCAGATGGCCATTGGAAAAGTTTAAATACCATCTTACCCCTCCAGGGACCTTTTGTTGCTGGAACCTTCTTCTCTGATAACATTGTTTCTGGTTCAACTCCAGGGAATTTTAGAAACTGCTGATCGCAAATTGCTCATTTCAGCTGAAATTCTTCCACTCCGTTTTTTTGTAAAAAATCCAACTCCGGCAAATTATATAGAGCAAAAAAGATCCTCACTAATTTCGTAAGTATATTTTCACTGAACGACCACAACCTGGTTTAGGGAAACGAGGACAATGTTTTGTGACTCAGCCGGTATCGATTCCGCAGCTCATCGATTATGCAATATCGACTCCATTAAGAAGATAGTACGATTATGACGACGACTTTTCCCAGAAAACTATACCATTTGCTTGATGCCTTTCATCCTATCAACTCTGCTTTATAACAGATTCAAAGTTAATAATTGCTAAGAAAAAAAATGTGGTTTATTTATCAGGAAAGTTCGAACACACAAAATGTTATTGCACTATTTTAATATCATTACAGGTCTATTAATGAGTGGAAAAACAAATCAGGATATGAATTCAAAGCTTCGAACCTTTGGAATCAAAAGCGGTTTTCACGCAACTTGTGCGTAAATTTTGCCATTAAACTTCTGAATATGTTAATCTTCCTAATATAACAATATATAATATAGTAAAAAATGAGTCGCATTGTGGCATTCCAATACAAGATTGTGAGAATCGCAGTGGATTCCCCCTGGTTAGTAAAAAACATCCAATTTGCTTACAGTTAAAGGAGCAGTGACATACAACTTTGGCAATCCGCCAAGGCTGATCCAAGACATCTTGTTATAAACCCTTTATTTATTTATTTTTATTATTATCATTATTTATTATTTCATTTTCACTCTCTCTTGGAAAACCACGGCTCTGATATTTCCCGTCGTATCTTCTGCACCCTAAAACATATAAAATATCTTCGTCACCAACTTCCTTTTGAAACCCGTATGCACCTAATTACCTCCTTAATATTCCTCCACTTTGATTATATTGTTGCGCGGTTTACAGGGGTGTCTCTGGGGACCTCAAAGCAAAATTAAAACGGCTGATTAATTGCTTTGTACACTTCATCTTTGGGATCCCCAAGGACGCCTGTCACCCGATTTTATGAAGAATTGAAGAGGCTTTACCCCTCCTTCCGTCGTAAATATTTCCTGGCATTCTTCCTCCACAAAGTTATTTAATCTCGCCGTCCATCGTACATCTCTGATCTCCTTCAATTTTAATCCTCAGTAGCTACCCATCGAACCGCTTCCATTGGAGATCATTCCTCATCCAATCCTCTTCCCTATGGAATTCTATTCCCTCCTTTATTCGTTGTTCTAATACCCTTTCAATCTTCAAATCCCGTATTTTCAACCACCTTCTGTCCTCTCAATTCCGAAAAAATAACAATTAAAAGTCTCAAATAAGATTTGGTTAGATGGAGAGAAAAATAGCACTTAACATAAATATCATTGGGATATTTTTATAATTGATCTTTAGTATTTTTAATTATAATAGTTCATAGTTATAGCATTGCAAATAGTTAGGGGTGCCTCTTGCACGAGACTATACCCCCCCCTATCAACAGTTACAAAATAAGTTAGAAACCGTTACAACCATGTAATGCCAACCAGGGCCGATCTAGTAATGAATAGACAGAATTTAGGGGATCATATGACAAAAATTTCCCCATGCTCTGCAAACTATTTCTTATCGTTTATTAGCCAATATTTATAGAGGCTAGGATCATTGCCATTCTAGCACGAAACTGCCGATTATGATGAAAAGTGCTACGATGTTATAACTCTGGAATCGATGGGAAGCCAATGTTAAAAGCACATTATAGTAGGTGTAATCAAGATGTGTTTAGAAGCCACTATATATATTTTTTTAACCAAAATTGGTACAAAAATAGAAACAAACAAAAAGTTTTAGCTTTTAGCTTATGTTAACTTCGACAGCTGATATAGAACCGATTTTGGAACATATACACAGGTGTGTCCCTAACTGTGGCTTAACCATTAGCTAACAATTATAGAAGGCAGGATCATCTTAATCAACTGTGGTTGTCATGGAATTGAAGCAGCGGCAGTACTTGTCAGGAATGCAAAGTACTAGGCAAGTGGGAAGAAAAAGTGTCGCAAAGCCTTTACGTCTCGAAAACTATAAAGTGAAAAATAGAATATATATTTTATTATATATATATATTTTTTTTAGAAAAAACTTCTAGTATTTTTTTTATTTATTTAATACCAGATTAGCCTGGTGGGTCTTACATGATTGATATAATCGTTAATTTTTTTTTTAACAATTGACTACGTGGGGTATAGTGTTGCACAAATGATACCCCCTAACTATATACAATGTTTTTATTTATTTAATTTTTTTTTTCGGCCAAGACTTCCATTGGAGTCCTATACTGCCTAACTATGGTTGGGGGTCAAAGTTCTTCATTTTGTGGAACCACTCAATGAAAAAAGTCATCGTCCTAGGCCGGATTCGAACCGGCACCGCCAATAGACATCAAATTGGTAAGACTGTGTATAACCACTGAGCTATGGGCGCCCCTATATACAATGTTATGATTAAAAGAAAATAAGATAAAATAAATAGATAAAAATAATGATTCTTAATAAAAGGAAAAAGTAAAATTAATAACAACACTCATAGACCTAACAGAACAAACAAATGCCCTCTAATGGTAAAAAAACAAAACAAGTTAATTGAAAAAAATACGAAAAGAAAAAAAATAAGAAGAATAAATAAAATACAGGTAGTGTGAATAATGAACTAATAAATATAGAATTTATAACAGAATGTCATGCAACAGCCTGGGCTTCAGTCTTCGGGTTGAGGTTGGGTTTCCCAGGTTATAGGTCACTGCTCCTTTAACTGTCGGCAACTGGGAGTGTAACTTCATGAAACGTTTCTTGATATAATCCTCTATTGACTCCATTTGTCATTCCCGATGCAATTGGCTATTTCTTTGGAACCGAGGAGCATTGAAAAACACTTTTAGTCGGTCTAGTTTGAAAACACGATAAAGTCCTTTTTAAAGGATTTAAGATGAATTAAATATATTTTCATTAATTTATTTTATTATTTCAGCAAAACGAAATCGGCCAAGCAGCAAAAAAAAACTTAAAATTATTTTAAATAGCATGGATAACCTTAATTTAGCAAGGTGATGAGAAGCCGTTCATTGGAAATTCCTGCTAAATGCTTAGCACAAGACATTTAGCATTCCTACCTCCAGGATTAAAGGCAAAGGTATTGGAAATATGAGTATATCCGATTCTCAGACATGATTGGCAACCGAAACAAATTATAAATATATGTATAGGTACAAGACAAAAGACGTCATTAGCAATAGAAAAGTAGAATCTACAATTAAAGAGAAAAAGTTTACCAAAAGAAGCAAATGAACTGAAATGGAGGTGTGCTGGTCATGTTGCCGAACTTGATACAAGAAGATGGACAAAAATTGCTACAGAGTGAAGGGAACACAAGAGATGGAGAGGATTCTGACCGAATCACCTCCTTGCACAACCGTTGGTCTAGTAACACTACTTCTTTATTAAGTACTGAACCCCGACCCTTCATGGGTTGTAACGGTACAGATTTTAATTTTTTATTTAATTAATATATTTGAAAATCAATAATTTTTAATTAATTTAATCGATGAAGTTGAGTTAATTTTTGTAAATTCTTCACCTTTATAAAGCGGACTTATACATGCCAAGGGAGAGGTTTTTTGTTTTGTAAAGAATGGAAATAAAGCTATTACTATTATCCTTCCTGTTTCATTTATATTCATGTATCTATCTTTCTTATCTATCTGTTACTATTACCCTTTACAATTACTATTTACTACCTTTAATTTTTCTTATTATATCTTTATTAGTTAATTTCTTATTGGCTCATTAAATTAGTATATTTCTACTATTTGAGTTTTTCTTGACCGCACCCGGACCATATTCCTTTCATCTTCACACACGGTCAATCAATAATCTTCCCTTATTATATCTTACTTTTTTACATTTTATACCCCTGTTATTTTACACTTATGTTTTTGTTTTCCTTTTGTAACTATGTGTTTGTATCTTTTTTAGCCCTGACGAAGCCCTGCAACGTGGGGCGAAACGTTGGCTCAATAAAATAGTATAATTCTACTATTTGAGTTTTTTTGACCGCACCCGGACCATATTCCTTTCATCTTTACACACGATCAATCAATAATCTTCCAGTATATTACGATTATTATTATTTATTTAGTATTTATTACAAATTGCATGAATAGCATTACTTTCTATTACTAAATATACTCAGCTTATATTGAGCTACTAAAGGTCCTCTTAAAGATATTGATCTTGTTGATAGTATTGAATGATGGATACAGTTTTTCTTTAGGAAAATACTAATAAACGGAAAATAAAAGATAAAGTTTATGAAAAAAAGCACCTTCTGTTTGTGGGATCTATATATTCATAATGAAATGGACGAGATGGAATGTTTGCCAGTACTCGGGGCGCTTAATCAATTTTTAAACGGTATCGATCTTTTATTCAAACCTCTGTGTCGACTCGTCCAATAGTACTTCCAACTGCAGCTAATTTTGCTCCAATTACTGTTAGTTGTCAGGAAAGCACATATATAAACATTTATAAGGATTAAAAGAATTGTTTTAGAGAAAATAAATTTTAAAATTGTAGAATTGCTGATATATTGTCAAGATTGGATGCTACAAATCAATCGTATTTTTAATTATACCTTATAAACCAACTGATTTGTTTTTCCAATCCATAATCCATAATCTTCCCAAAAAAACATGGCTTTGATACATTTCATCGAATGCCCAACACGATTTATTATCCCTTGATCTAAGATAATTTTTTGGTTTTAAAAAGTTGAGAAACGAGGAAAACAATAATAGTGTTAATAAAAGGAAGTTAGTGCAGTGCGGTAAAAATAAGTCAAATAGTAAATAGGTTATTTATTGTGAGGCAATGTTTCTCCCCATTTTGCAAGGATTTTTTTTTTTTTTTTAATTATTTATTTATTGTAATTTACAACTGTACAAAATAATACAATAGGTAAATATGTTGTATGTTTCATATACACTTGAAAATCTTGGGAAGGAACCACCCATTGGTGGTACTTCAAACATTAATTTAAACTAGAAGATCTCGTGGCCATCTTCTTTTCAGACGCCTCGGAGGATTATCAGGGATTGTTAAGGATGAAAGATTAAGAATTAATGGGTTAGGATGGTTAAGGAGTTTGGAGTAAAAAGACGCATATCTGGTTTGGGTCAAATCTGCAACGAATGGGATGTTAAGGTCTTTATGAATGAATTTATTTTGACGTAATAAGGAGCATCAAGGATTTTACGTAGGATTTTGGATTGTAACGATTGGATGCGGGAAGAATTTGATGGTTTGGTGGAGCCCCAGAGCTCAATTTTTGCAAGGATAAAAAAGATAAAAACAACTAAAATTGTTGTCTTGTTAAAATACCCCGTTGTGTAAAAATGTATATAAAAAAAAAAATGAACAAAGTAAATAAAAATAAGATGTACAGCAAGAGGTATATATAAATAAGAAATCACAATAAAAAAGAAGCATTTCCACCCCTCTCCCCTACCCTGTGGATACCTTGCATCAGCCTTTAGCTCATTCTTTCGCTTTACTTCCATTCAGTAGTGTTGCTATCCCATTTTGGTTCATTATTTTCCTTTTTTTTCTTGATCTTTATTTTATTCTTATTCCCCTCATTTTCTTTCTTTTAGTATGTACTGCATTTACATTTATTTTTATCTACTTTTTAATTTTTTATTAAGATTCGAATTCCTCTCGGTTCCAAAATCCTTATACTCTTTACTTTGCCACAAATAAAATCATCCATAAAGATCTGAATGTTCCATATGTAACCGATCTAGCCCGAACCAGATATTCTTTCCATTATAAACTTCCTAACCACACAAACCCTTAGTTTCTAATCTTGGTTTCTCTTCCACACCTGACAATCCTTCGAGCCACCTGAAAAGAAGATGGCCACGAGACCTGCTAAAGTGAAAACGTCATTAGAGTGCTACCAATGGGTAGTTTCACTACATGCCTTTATAACTCCATTATAGCTAGAGATCAAATTTACTGTACTATAGTGTACAGATGTAAATTGCAATTAAGATATGGAAAAAAAAATTCTTATAACGAAGTACATACCCTTCTCCTGCTTGATTCCACTGAGACCCCCCTTGGGCTGGGGCGGGCGGGCCCTCCTGGGATGCAGCATGTAGTAGGCCGGGGTGTAGCCAGCCGCGTCCACGACGTTGGAGTCGGCCCCGAACGTGGTCAGCAGCTTCCAGACAGACTCCCCGTCGGGGCTGCTCCCGGCGTAGTGCAAGGGGCTCCGCTTCTCCTAACGGCAAGCAGAGGAGTATGCAAATAACAAATAATGAAAACCAAAAGATAGATATGATATAATGCATTTTTAGATTTTCAAATAAAGAAGAATATCAGATCGATTGCATTTTTAACAATTTTAAAATAAAGAACAAGCTTTCCTGATTACAGTGATGTAAAAATCCCCGAAAATAACCTTTTTAAAGATATCACATTCTCACTAAGGTAGGGTATGCATGTGTCGTAGGTAAATGATAAAAATGGTTTGTTTGTTTTTGTTTAGTGGCGCCAAACTTCATTGGTCATCAACGCCATTCATATTTTATTTAATTTTGCTAATATTCGTTAAATTTTATTTATTTCTTAATTTGCTTATTTTTTTTCCTTCCGATCAAGTTATATTTTCGTCAGTAAATTTTGTGATTTTAAAAACTAAAACACCAATTTTATTGCTTTATCATCTCCAAGGGTTTTTGAGATATATTGGTTTAGTCCTAAGTTATTGATGTGTGGTGTGAAATATGGGCATCGTTGGAAAATATGGCTTCTTCTCAGATTGCTGTTGCAATACTGGCAGTTCGGAGGCGTTTCTTTTGAAATAAGATAGGAATGGATGAGCCTCGTGTGACCAATTCTCAGCCTAGTCAGTACAACTTCCTCTCTACGGCATTTGCGACTGGAGGTACCCCAGGGCTTTAGATTCTTTTGAATAATTTTTAATTTATTCATTGGGCTTTCGTTCCACAAAGATTGCCATTAATCTTTGACTTCCTTTGCAAGAGGCCTGCTCATCTCTCATGGAGTTAAAATTGCTTTACCACGTCCCGGAAGCGAGGGTGCTTCTCTTGCAACGTGATCGGCCAGTTCATTCCCTGAGATTCCTACATGGATTGGAACCCATATAAATGTAACTGAAAAACCCATATTATGTAGAGTTTTTAAGTGAAAATGGATGCAGAAAATTTTCGGATGCTCTGGATACATACAATCTAAACCTTTTATCGAGCTTAGGGAATCTGCTGTAATGTTGATGTGGTTCAAAGACAAACAGAAGTGAAGAGTTGCTGCTATTGCATTTAGTTCGGCAGTGAATATGTTGCATAGTTTGTGGAGTTTAATTTTGTATGTGAGTCATCAATTACGAAGGATGATGCTGCTGATTGGTCTGATTTTGATCGGTCTGTATGGATTATATAGGATTTGGGCATGTTATGAATTAGACGAGAAAAGTGGGCTTTATATTCACCTGGTTCGGTATTATTTTTCGAGTATTTGGACAGGTCTAGAATTGTTTTAGGACGTTGGAGGGTCCATGGTGGATGATTGTTTTCGGATTTGTCAATTGTTATCGTGTTGAGAAAAGCGATAGCCGAGGAGAGTCTGTCTGATAACGGAAGTGTTGAATTTTATTTTTGTCGAAGAAGAATAGAAAATTTTGGATTAAAAATATATTTATGTGTCGGATGTTCTGTTTGTGGATATAATTTTGATGAAAATGGTTATTACATGATAAAAATGGATCAAATAACCATCATTAAGGTAGATGATTAAATCACGAAAGATGTTAAAATAACAACTATGATTGTTAAACTAATTTGACCAAAACACTCAACTCTTTTAATGAGTAAACCGATACTTCACAAATCAACATGTTTTAATTAAAATGAATGAAACTTATTTATTATTATAATTTAATTGAAATATCAGCTTAAGCATCAATTTCTTCTGTTAATTAGTTTCGAAATAATAATTTGTGCTTGGGTGACTATTGTTGTATTGCCTACTCAGCATTTAATAAACCATGGTTTACTAAATAAATAATTTTAATATCTAAACAATATTGACCGACTGTATTATTTTCTCCTTCCAAAGAATAAGCGTCCTCTGCCTAAAGCCTTTAAGCTAGCAGGGTACGCGAAAAGACCAGCAGGCAGCATAGTATATCTGGGTGTTACCCTTAACAGACACCTGACACTAGCTCGCCACTGCAACAAGAAGATCAAGCAGGTCAGGACCAAGTCTTACAGTCTTAATCTCCGGCTAACTTATCCTAATCTTTCTCTTCGCCTCAAATTAATCTTTAAACAAGAGATTGCTCAGAACAGCTCCAATCTACGGTGTACATATCCTGACCAACATAGCATCTTCAACAGCTAAGAGGCTCCAAAAGTTTCAGAGCGGTAGACTGAGACGTATCAGCTCTACAAAGAGCAAAGACAGAAGACATACATACGACACATTAGAACTACCGACGGTGAGAGAATTTATACCAAGGAGGCACATCGAATTTTAGGACAGCCTTCAGAACTGAACGAACCCATTATTTAGGACACTGACGCCGACAGGACGGCAACAAAGGTGGCAGACACACAAAACAGATGGCAGACACGAGTGAGTACAAGAAACTAAATTATTTGAATCAACAGACTTGGTGAGCCCCAACACCAACAGACTGACACCAAATACAGACTACCCATTCCAAAAGATCCAATGTCCTCAGTCCCCTCTTCAAATGCTGAAAAAGAGGCTACCCTACCTTAAACCTAAAAGAGGCTACCTTAAACCTAAAAGAGGCTACCCTAAACCTAAAAGAGGCTACCTTAAACCTAAAAGAGGCTACCCTAAACCTAAAACAGGCTACCTTAAACCTAAAAGAGGCTACCTTAAACCTAAAAGAGGCTACCCTAAACCCGTTTTCCCTCGGGTTATTACCAAAAGATGAATCTTTCTCCATTTAATTACAAAAATATTAAATTTAGATAACAATATAAGTAATTAATTATTAACACGATAGCGTGTTTTATCTCTTTGATATTCCAAATCAATCGGATAATCAAGTCAGGAAATTGGAAGGGCCAATTACTCTAATAAGGACTTTCCTAGAAAATCGATTTTATTAAACAAAGACGATTTGATTCGAGATTGATTTAGGGTAACGTTTCTTCGAAATATTTACATTTTATATTAAATTATAAAGATATTCTATAAATTAAACAGAATTTCATTCAACAAAGTTTCAAATCGATCTCTCAAATTATTTTTCTAAACTAGAAAATAAAACTGAACTAAATCCTCCGAGGTTCATTTGACATGTCAAATGGTTCCCAAACTCGAGAAGGTAAACAACAAATATTAGGGGGTACAATTGGATTCTCTAATACAAAGAACAGTGCTCAAAATATTGTTTAATCGACTTTTATATATTTTTTTTAGTTTTTATTGATTAATAATTTTATAGAATTTGTCAAATGGCTACAATCGATATGTAGTACCTTGTAAGGTGCAAATACCTGTTGTATGATACATTTATATGATTTGAACTTCCTTTTTCTATGTTATCTACATATTTATAGTTTACAAACATTAGGGAAATTTTAAAACAAACCGTCATAATAAAAAGAAAAAATATATAAATTATAAAGTAATTAAACATCAATTATAAATGATGGAGACATTAACAAATAATACACTTAGTTAAAAAATAACATAAATAAAATCAAATTTTATATATACAATTTTAGTACCAATTTTTGTTTGTTTAGTTAAATAACATGTTTTTTCCGTTTGTGGGTGTATCTTTTTGTGATGTTTTGTCGTAGTCTCATATTGTTTGTATGAAGGCTTGTCAGAAATGGAAGTAAGACAGAAAAAGTTTTGTGTTAGTAAGTGTGTGTGCTATTTAATCTTCGAGAGCTGTAAATCAGAGAACACATTTGAAATTCTGCTGTCATGAGGATAGTTGTTTACTATTCTTATATATATATTTTGAATGAGGTCTAGTTTTTTGTAATTTGAGTCATACGTGTCGCTGCAGATAGGAGCAGAACTTTTTGTTGGTGCTATCAATATTTTGTACAGGATTAACTTGTTTATTTTTTATGATAATATGGAAATCCTGTTATAATATGAGGTAATTTTTACTTTTATTTAGTTTTGCCGAAAACTACAGATAAACATAGTCTTTGAGAAATAATGTTTATAAAATTCGTTTTAACTAGGTTGTAACACTTTATTTATATAAAATTTAAGAATCCTTTGTAAAATCCTCAATGCTCCTTACTTTGTCACAAATAAAATCATACATAAGGACCATAATTTTCCCTATGTAACCGATCTACCTCGAACCAGATATCACCCCTTCTATTATAAACTCTCTAACCACTCAAACCCCCTAGTTTCTAATCTTGCATCCTCTTCCATTCCTGAAAATCCTCCGAGGCGCCTGAAAAGAAGATGGCCACGAGATCAGCTAATGTAAAATGTCATTAGAGTGCTACCAATGGGTAGTTTCTCTACGCGCCTGTAACACTCCAATTTAACTTAGATCAGATTTACTAAATGTATTATAATGTACAGTTGTAAATAGCAATAAATAAATATTTTAAAAAAAAATTAAGAATATTCATAAATTTTTAAATTAAAGAAGAAAAAATGAAATAATGGAATTATGTACATGTCGTATAAGCTGTGATACCATGTACTTCAAAAATAATAGGATTTTATATAATTAAAAAGCTAATCATTATTCTACATAATTATACGTTTTAGTGTATATGATTATATGTAATATAATTATAAAAAACCTTACTTATTACGTATATTTTTTTTCTTATATATATTCCTTTAGAAATGCCTCTAGAATGATATGTCGATCTTTCATGTAGCTTCTATTCTGTACAACTAAGCTATATTAGGAAATTATTAAAATTAATGATTTATCTTTATCTATGTTCATTAAAAAATATACATATCTTTTTATATTTACTTTACTAAGAAATATAGTTTCAAAAGAACGTATAATTTAAAGTAACATTTCCATTGTTCTTAAACAGAGTAAATATCCATTACTTACTTATCTAAAGTATGTAGTCCATACTTTTTATAAAACATAAATTTTTGTTAAATCTTTAATATATTTGAACAAAAAAAAGGTTTCATGTACTAATTATTGTTTCCAAAATTAAATTACTAACAAGGATGATATTAAACCTTTTCCTGGATCCTTTTAAATATTCTAGGATATGAAAATGTTTTGTTGTTTTGACATTTTTGGCACCAAAGTTTTTAGAATTGTTGAACACTTAACAAAAAAAAAGTTGGTATAACCTAAGCGCACTTCTAAAATAACTAGTTAAGTCCTAGTTTATATTGGGAACAATCAGGCTGTTGGATTGGCCAGTTTTCACTGATAACCAAAAACTGGCCTTTGTAAGCGCACTCTAGCAGGCTGGTCGGAAATCAAGTAAAGTTTAAGTATCTTGTTGGACTTTGCCTGATTTAATTTTCTGTAGCAATTTATTTTCGAAAAATGCTTAGTGTTAATGTGATAACAAAAAACTAAATAGTGTTTGTATTTCTTTTTGGGAATTCGGCCGTAACAGCAAATCGTAAAAAAAGTCTTGTGATATAAGTGTAAAAACAAAAAAAAATCGAAATTTTGAGGTTTTTTCAATAAAAATTAAAAAAAACAAAACATTGTTACAGAATGTATTAGTCAGCTAACCTCATATTCGTCCTCAGTGGCCCAAAATTATATGCATTAATGACCAAAACTTATGATTTCTTCCTCTTAAGAAGAACTCATGACTAAATGTCCCCAACGTAATTCTGGTTGAACTATTAAAACGAATTTATAGATTTTTTTTTTATATATTCCCTTATGAGGTTATATTAAAAAGAACTTTAAAACTAGTTTTTAAGATAAATAAACACAAATAAGGTACAGATAGGTAATTCGATTTTATGTTACTTCTACCGAGAAAAATAAATTGATATTTTATATTAAAAGAAAAATGTATTCTGAATAAAATATATTTTATAAATATGTTTATGGAATTAATTAGCTTATTTTATTTATTCATTTATTGAATTAATTTGTTTATGTATCATGAATAATATAATGATGTTTCATATAGTTAAATTATTGTTCTGTTAAATATTATATAAACTAGTTATACATCTATAATTATTTTTATCATGTATTTATGTTGTAATAATTAAATTTGTTAAAATTATTCGAATGTATTAAAAAACTTTTACTAATTCTGAAATGTACAGTACTATATAAATTTGGTAATCTGTATA
Source organism: Halyomorpha halys (assembly GCF_000696795.3). Taxonomy (NCBI): domain Eukaryota; kingdom Metazoa; phylum Arthropoda; class Insecta; order Hemiptera; family Pentatomidae; genus Halyomorpha; species Halyomorpha halys. Next base: position 169,071 of record NW_027110032.1, on the reverse strand, counting down.
TTATTGGGGTTAAAATTTCTGAATTATATAAAAAACTTTTTAGCGACCGCCGTGTAATATTTTATTTAACTCTCTCCGTGAATTCAAGACTTAAATCCTTAACAGTTAAAAAAACTTGCAACTAGAAGGCGAGTTGAAAACTTAAAGCCAGTTAGAAAACAAAAGGATACTTGTACAAATTAAAGTAACTATAGAATACATATAAATTAAAGTTATACAATTAGAACAGCGAATGGTAAAATTAAATAAATTCATGTATAATTTGTAAAATTGATGTTAGTACACCTTTTGGAGGTGGGTGAGATCCACCTGATTAATTTAGAAATTGGTTGAGAATTTTTTTAACCATTCAATTTTTGAATAGTAGTTACCACAAAAAATAACGTTTTAAGTATAGAAAAAATTATGTTCCAGGAAAATAAAAATGATAAATTTGTTTTATATATATATATATATATATATATATAGAGAGAGAGAGAGAGAGAGAGAGAGAGATAATATTGCATTAAATTTTAATAACAATATTACTGAATATTTATTTTTTCGGGTCCAATTTATAATATCGTTTGAAAGAGGACGAAAAAAGTCTATAGTGAAGGTGTACAGTGTTTATGGTATTAGCAAACCTTTTATTGACAGTGAGTTTAGAACCTGCGCCAAGACGTGTTGACCAGAGCGCGAGCAGAGAGGAACTGAAGGTTTAGGGACCTTTCATGTCTGCACTAATAGCATGTTCTCCGATAGGACTGGTCTAATGCATGCATGGCGTATCTCCTCAACGGAATAGAATATTGGACAACTCGTCCTTAAAAATGTCTTTTAAGGCGCCTGAACCTTAAGAAAGAAATAACCGAATATCTTTAAATTATAAAGAAATTACATATTTATTTTCAATTAAACGTTTTTACTAAAAGGAGTCAAAACTATATCAAATTATATACATTAGCTCGAAACGATTAGTTTATAGTTTGCCGTGGGCTTATATGAGGAGATGGTCGGGGGGCAATGATACGCTAATAAATAAAAACTTATTCAAAAGGAAGCTGGTCTGGGTGCGGTAAAAAAAATTCAAATAGTAAGTAAACTATTTATTATAGAACAAAGTTTCGTCCCACTTTGCAGGGATTCATAAGGGCTTAAAAAGATAAAAACACCTAAAATACTGTAACCAATTAAGAGAATATATAACATAAAATAAAAGTAAACTAAGCCATAGCAAAATAAAATTGTGTGAACATTTATATAAAAATGTACAAAGTAAATTAAAGAAAATAAAATTAATGATGTGTAGATAGTTGACCGTAGATTAATGATTGGAGAAGTTTGTCGGGGGGTGCGGTCACCAAAGAAAAACATAAATAAACAAAACCATATTTATTTATTTTATGCCGACGTTTCGACCTGAGTTTCAGGTCTTCATCTCTAAATGTTGTTGTTATCTCTTTTTTTTCTATATCCCTGATGAAGACCTAAAACTCAGGTCGAAACGTCGGCATAAAATAAATAAATATGGTTTTGTTTATTTATGTTGTTCTTTGCTGACCGCACCCCCCGACAAACTTCTCCAATCATTAAAAAATAAAATTAAGATGAACAGTATAAATAAACAAGAAATACAAAAAGGTTTTAAAAAATCAACAAGAAAATAATAATAATAAGGAAAACCAAAATACAGCACACATTAAAAGACGGAAATAAGAATAAAATACAGGTCTAGAAAACAGGAAAATAATGAACGAAATAGGACAGCCAGCTTTCTGAATGGAGGTAAGGGCAAGCTGAAGGTGGATGCGATGAACCAACAGCGTAGTCGAGTGGGGAACTGGCCATAAAAAAAAAACAACTATTTGTAGACCGCTAATTCTCACACTCCCCTACCGGTATTTTATTTTATGTTATCTATTCTCTTATTGTACTATTTTATTTATTTTGTTTTATTACACACGTTCAACCAACCATCTTTCAATAAATAGTTATTTATTAGCGCTAATGTTTCGGGCAGACTTATTCTCATATAGCCCTCATCTTCTTATGATACTTAGACTATAAATTTTCTTTCAACACTTTATATATCTAAATTGTCTCTAATTTTCTAATAATTTTGTAATTTTTTTATTCATTATAGTTGCTATCTTGTTTTTTGTTCTTAGACCAGAAGAAGAATTGAAATTCTGGCCGAAATCCATGGTCAAATATGAACTCATCATATCTACAATATCCTCTGAATTCAATTCCTCTCTCACCTACCTCCTCCAGTGATTAAAAATAATAGATTTACTACCGCAATAGGAAAATTTTATTAATACCTATACATCAGATTCTCCACTTAAGTTGAGTTTTTGCGGCTTTAGCGCGCGTGGAGGCTGAGCCACTGGCTCATTACCAGTGATGCGGCGAGAGGGATGCGCTGGGATCTCTTGAGCTCTGCTCTACCCCTCACACGTGGGGGATAGAGTGGGCTC
>NW_027110032.1:154912-165734 GCF_000696795.3 Halyomorpha halys | reverse complement strand
TAGCAGAGCGTGGTTTCGATCCACGGACCTCTGGGTTATGGGCCCAGCACGCTTCCACTGCGCCACTCTGCTCTTATTATTCCAGAGGGTCCATAATAGATTAGGTATTAAAAGTCTCAATGTTAAAAAAAAAATTATGAAGTTCCTGACCAACCACCCTTCCCCTCTAAAGGTGTGAAGAGGGGCGGTTACTTTGGATCTAGGAAATTCCAGAACGTTATTCTATAACCCATATCTTTAAATTTCTCTTGTTATTCGGGGGTCCATAATTGAGCAGGTAGTAAAAGTCTCAATGTCAAAGAAAATTTCATGGTGTGGTAAATCTTGTTGAAATAAATTTGATACAGAGTAAGTTGCAACCTCATGTCTCCAGCGGCGCCGACTCATTCCTGCCTGAGCGGGTCAACTTTTATTTATGGAAACACACAAGTAATGGAAACTCCATCCTAACACTCCGGTTAGAATAGACTAGAATTGCCTATATTATAATCCACTTTTCCCCTATGTCAGAAAGGGCCAAGAAGGGGGAAAAGGCATAAACATAAAAAAACATAGTTGTTGAACTTATTCTTTTATTTAAGACTATCTGACCCGGCAATGCTTCGCTGTTGTCATATTTAAGGATGGATATGGACTTAAACACAATTGATAGTTTGTTATAAATTATTGTATAATTTATTATTGTTATGTAATAACATAAATAGTTTTTGAATAACAAACCTTACTGTGCCTCAATATTAGTACTATATTAAAAAAATTCGGACCGACTGACCTATCAAAGTGTGGTAAATCTATCAAGAGTTTTTAGGAGTGAAACAAACTTGATGTTCATAACATCAGGATCACCTTAAGAAACTCATAAATAATAATTTTCTAAAAAATCGAAAAATAAAATATTTTAGCCCAAAATTCTCGCCCTACATCGGCCTGTAATTTATTTCAAAATATCTAAAAAACGGAAATAAATTCAACATGACTCAACCAATCTACACCAAACTTGGAAGTGGTTTAGGGCTCTATAAACTGCACCAAAGGCCACCTCTAATAGAAACAAATTATAACGGAGATATAAAATAGAATGTTTGAAAATCTTTTCTTTATCTTAAACTAATATTCCGCCCTCATAAGGGGAATTATAGTTGATTTAAGCTGTAAGACCGGACATTAAGCTTTCCAACGGTTCTATTAACGTAGCAATTGGATAAAATTAAGAGGAGTTTATGAAAAATTGATAGCGGGATAAAAAAAAATACTGCGAATCATGGTGAAAAATTTCCACTTTTCAATTTCTTTAAAAAAAAAATGGAATTTAGCACTTTGAGGTAACATTACAAACAAATATGATTTGCTCTTTTCTAAAAAAAAAATTATTGACCTGTTTACTCCCCTCCCCCCTCCCCCAGCCACATTATGTTTTATATTTTTTTGTGAATATAATATAGCTTAATGGAATTAGTGATATTTTTTTTTGTTATGCTATGGAAAGAGACGGATCGAATGGTCTCTAATAACCGTGAAAGTAGCAAATATTTAAATTTTCAAGAATTACTTTTCTGTATTTTTGGCTGAATCATGAATTACTTCTTTGAGCACATCACGTTCTTTGGCAACAAATATAAATGAGCGGCGAGAATCGAAGCGAAGACGCTTTGCTCCATTGGGGAGCTAGAAGGTTTACACCTACTACATTAATGATTGAACCCTTATTAGGTCTTGAAGCAATTATTTTCTCAGTTCATTCCGGATTGGTATTAATTTAATGATCGCAAGAGTTTGGAGGAGATGACACTCCCTCTTGGTAACGAGGCACTGCTATTCATTACAACATTCACTAGAGTACAAATGAATAACAAAAAACCAAAATGCTTACTTTATGAATGTGTTTAACATTATCTAAATTAATTTAAAAATAATACTTTAGCAGAGCGTGGTTTCGATCCACGGACCTCTGGGTTATGGGCCCAGCACGCTTCCACTGCGCCACTCTGCTCTTGTTATTCAAGAGGGTCCATAATTGAGCAGGATGTAAAAGTTTTAATGTTATAAAAAAATTTTTATGAAGTTCCTGGAGTGGAAGATCCTGTCCAACCCCCCTTCCCCTCCAATGGTGTGAAGAGGGGGTCCTTGGAGATCCTTGGATCTAGGATCAGTGGCGTAGTGAGAGGGAGAAGGGGGCGCAACCACCCTATTCGCTAGGGGTGGAAAATCCCTTGAAATTCTCTTCTTCAAAAACTCGCATCCGACTGCGAACGCAGAAAATGATTAAGCATCAGATTTTTTTTCAGAGATTGAAATTTCAGCTTGTGTTATTTTTCATATTTATGACTTCATTTTGTAAATCAAACTTTTAAATACAGTTTCACAAACACATGCAATACAATTTTTGAAAAGTAAATGATGGATTTTGTCTCATAATGATAAGATTTTAAACATTCTAGATTCGTGTTGATTAGACTAATTTGAATAGTTCCTGATAAATAATTATAGAGTACAAATGAATAACAAAAAACCAAAATGCTTACTTTATGAATGTGTTTTAATTTAAAAATAATACCCTAGCAGAGCGTGGTTTCGATCCACGGACCTCTGGGTTATGGGCCCAGCACGCTTCCACTGCGCCACTCTGCTCTTGTTATTCAAGAGGGTCCATAATTGAGCAGGATGTAAAAGTTTTAATGTTATAAAAAAATTTTTATGAAGTTCCTGGAGTGGAAGATCCTGTCCAACCCCCCTTCCCCTCCAATGGTGTGAAGAGGGGGTCCTTGGAGATCCTTGGATCTAGGATCAGTGGCGTAGTGAGAGGGAGAAGGGGGCGCAACCACCCTATTCGCTAGGGGTGGAAAATCCCTTGAAATTCTCTTCTTCAAAAACTCGCATCCGACTGCGAACGCAGAAAATGATTAAGCATCAGATTTTTTTTCAGAGATTGAAATTTCAGCTTGTGTTATTTTTCATATTTATGACTTCATTTTGTAAATCAAACTTTTAAATACAGTTTCACAAACACATGCAATACAATTTTTGAAAAGTAAATGATGGATTTTGTCTCATAATGATAAGATTTTAAACATTCTAGATTCGTGTTGATTAGACTAATTTGAATAGTTCCTGATAAATAATTATAATGAACGAATTCGAAAAATAGGATTTCCCCCATTATATTATTGTATTTGCTTAAACGTGGTGGCACCAATAGGGGTACTCAAGATTTTTAGTTAAATATATTGAAGTGCGTTAAATGGAGAAAGTTGTGTTGGCTCAAGTAATATTTCATTTCTTTAGCAAGTTAAAACAATATAACATTTAGCATGGTTGGAAGTCTGTTAATAGGTTTGCCAAATGGAGGATGACGTAATTATTGTTGGGTTTGTGTTTTTTTAAGACGTTTTTTAACACTAATAACGAATAGAAATAATAATAAAGTAATCGAAAAAAAATTAGGACAGGAAACAAAGAACAAATGAGGTGGATGAAAGATGTTGTGACGAAGCTATTGGAGATTTTATTATCTTCTAAAGATTACAAGTTTACAAAAAAAGTTGCCCATAAAATCCGCAAGGAGCTCCTCTACATATACTTTTGTATTTATTGATAGATATTACAATCTGCCACACAGTTGTGGGCAATGGGTAATAGTGATGAATGATCTCATACATACTAAAATAAAATAAAATAAATAAATGTATGAAAAAAAACTCTCTTAAAATATATACAAACAGAAGAATAAACAAAATGAACATAATCAAACTATGTGTATGAAAAATAAATAAATAAAATAACATAATGATAAAATAATATAGTCTCTAGTCACATTTACACTCTAATATACAATATTTACACGTTCGACCTGAGGATCCCCAAGCCCACTCTATCCCCCACGTGTGAGGGGTAGAGCAGAGCTGAAAAGATCCCAGCGCATCCCTCTCGCCGGATCACTGGTAGTGAGTCAGTGGAGGCTGAGCAAGTGCCCTAAAGCCGCAAATACTCAACTTGAGTGGAGAATCTGACCATTTCCAGAACTCCAATTGTCCATTTTTATTTCAATAAGTCTCTTGGCCACTGGCGTTTCAACCTTCTAGGTGGGCTGTAGGGATGGGTGGAACTAGATAAGGTTTAAACCAAAGGATTAGGATAGTTGGAAAGGTTTATATGGAATTTTGAGAATTTGGTTGGTATGAGGTCAAGGACAAAAGAGATATGTAGGTCATGGTGTAGTGTTCTGTTGGAAACGTAATAGGGTGCATTAACTAGGGTTCTAAAGATTTTGGATTGAAAGGATTGGGTACGTTTGATGTTCGACGGTTTAGCTGTTCCCCAAACCTCTACATTTAACATATAACATGGAATTGAAATTGGGCTGCTGATAATCCTATATTTATAACATTCAGCAAATTAAAACCTTTTAAATTTAACACAATAAAATGAACACCCCAATTATGTTCAACCAAAAGAAATGTTCTAAAGACCATTTTAAGACAAGACCTGTTAACATGAATCCTTTATTTACTTTGCATAAATAATATTTTTAAAAACATTATTTTCCCTTTTATGTCCAGTTTGGCAAAATACAATCGATGAAGAGTTTGTGGCACCGGATTTTTGAGTTAAAAGTCATAATCAGGTAATACGTAAGACCTGCTTCACAATGACTAGATTTAGGGATGTAGATTGATTAAAAGTTTGATGCCAATTAATATATTTAGTTATTTACATATTGGATTAATGATTCAATGAATTGCTTATTATAATCTATAGCTTATTAGAGCGGTAAAAAAACTGAAATAACTTCACCACAACTCAACCAATCTACACCAAACTTGAGAGAGGTTTAGCGTTTTATAAACTGGACCAAAGGGCACTAACTAGATCTAATTAAACAAATTAGAAACGGATGTATAAAATAAAACGTTCGAAAAGTTTTCCTTTATTTGAAAGTAATATTTTACTCTTATAACGGCATTAAGCCTAAATGATGTTGATATAGGTAAAAAGAGCAAACATTCAGCTCCCTAACAGTTGTATTAACGTAAGAATTGAATAAAAAGTAAAGGAGTTATCAATGATTATATGAACAATAGGCACCGGGATAGTCCAAAATATTTAATTTATTGCAAAAATTCTATTTAAAGGTTTCAGGCGACGCAATAACAAATATATACTTAACCGAAATTACCATTACTTAATTTTTTAGTGAATAAGAAATCATTTAATAGAATCAATAATATTTTTTTCTTATTCTTCAGAAAGATAAAAATCGAATAGCTCGTAATAAACATGAAGATAATGTATACTTTCTAAGCTAAATTATTTTAATAACTTTTTTTAATGGAAAAATCGGAGCAGCCTTCATGAGCATTTAGCAATTAACCCCATCACAATCGTATGCACGGTATGGCAACGTATTAAGTACCAACAAACAAATATTGATTTATTTATATTAGATAAGCATAGCTTCAGCTAGTGTGGGTCCCAGGACATAAGGAAATCACAGGCAATGAGAATGCTGATCAGCTAGCTAGAAACGGGGCTGAGCACCCTCCTATAGGACCAGAACCATTCCTAGGCATCTCTAAGAGGTATCAGAGAAAATTAGGTCTTGACTGGACATGGAAGAAAGCCGGTAAGGAGGGGAGGGAATGTATAGGGTGAGACAGGCCAAGATTTTCATAACTAAGCCCTCTACTTCTAAAACTAAGTGGCTGTTAGGTCTAAATAGAAACGAACTCCAATTGTTAATAGAAGTTCTGACAGGTCACTTAGAAGACTTAGAAGACATCTCAAGATATGTGGAGCAGTCCATGATGAAACCTGCTGCTTATGCGGACAGACCTCAGAGACTGCCTTACATTACATAGCAGATTGTGGTAGGTATGCCTCACTAAGATACAGGCTATTAGGATCTGATAGAATTAAAGGAAATGAGGCTTCCTCTATAGATTGGGCGTCCCTTTTAAATTTCATTAGAAAGTCGAAGAGGTTCGATATAGAGGAATAAGATACATAAAAGAGCCATTCCAGTGGGTTGTCTTGTGGATGGCAAAAAGTACCAATAGGCCCACTTGCAGGACTTGTTCCCCCCACCATTACCAGTACTAGTAGCAATAGATAAGCATAGAGGGGACTTTAGCTGAAATTTCAATCTTATCTTCTAAAAATTATATTGCGCAGTCGCAGCAACGATTTCCATAGGTGCGATAAGTGAAGAATAGAAATAAAAATTTATTTATTAGTGTCAACGTTTCGGTCAAAATTTCAGAGCTTCATCAGACCAAAGAACAAAAACGAGATAACAACCATAATGATTAAATGAAATTACAGAAAAACAAGAAACATAAGAATAAAATTAAAATTACCTAACAATTTTTTTGTAATTCTATTTAAGTATTTTGGTTCTTATCTTGTTTCCATTCTTAACTCTGATGAAGGCATGAAATTCTAACCGAAACGTTGGAAGAAATACATAAATGTTTACTTATCTATGTTCTTTATCTTCACATATATATTCCATGTGACTTTTAACCCATCATATATAAGTAGTTCTATCAATTCCACTCCTCTCTCATGTGATTCTTAACATAAATTAAATTTATTACAAAAATCAATTTAAATTAAACGAAATTATGTTTTTATTTTAATGTAGAAATAAATCAAAATAAAATTGCCATAACATTAGAATAGTCAAAAAATAATAACTAATAAATACATTATAAACTTAAGAATAAATTAAAAACAAATAAATAAGGTAAAAGATTATTAATAAATAAGTTTTTAAAAAATAATTAATTGTATATATAGCATAATTTTCGATATTCTTTCTTGTCAAACGTGAGGTACCATAAAGAAGATTTTTAAGGACTTGTCTAATATTCCATTCTGTTAAAACGATGTTATATAGATTTACCCACTTTTATATGCCTATTAGGTAAATCCGTTGTTATAATTTTATATTAGAGGCCCTCTTATATTATTACGCATTACAGCTAAATCCATCTGTAATAAAATATTTTGTTCTCCCAAAATCTTCTTCAAATTAGTTGAGCATTTGTAATTGCATTACATTGTTAAGAAATGATTTTTTTCCATTAGGCAGGAATAGAGAGGAGTGGGAGATCTGGGGACAAAGAACTACTCAATGAGCGCTAAGGACACTGAATGACGTAGAGGAATGTAGCCACGCCTGCATACAGTGAGTGGGGGGGGTAGCAATAACTACTATCACTAAATATATAATACATTTAATAGAAATAATTAGCTCTAATTGTGATGATAAAATTAATACATTCGTTGAAGTATTTAACTAAAAAATATCACGATTACACAGTTCTAGAAGTTTTAGTATTATATACAATACCAATTCATTTATGGACCCCCCAGACATTAAGAGCAGAGTGGCGCAGTGGAAGCGTGCTGGGCCCATAACCCAGAGGTCCGTGGATCGAAACCACGCTCTGCTAATATATTTTTTAAAAATTAATTTAGTTAATGATAAAAGTGTTGATTTTTTTTTTAATATTCAATAATAAATTTAAAATTTTATGAAAATAAGGCAACAATCTGTCTCTAATGGGAGGAGCTCTTGGAATTAAATAGGAACCTCATTTCCAAGAGGGAGGAAAGAGATAAGAAAAGAGTTCAAAATTTGTTGCCTAAAAACCAAATATTTCGCTAATTTGTGACTTCAAAAGTACGTAATAATAAGTGGGTAAAGGCCAGAACTTTATAATAAACTAAGCTTTATTAAGCATGGTTAATATTATTTAAGAAATGGTATGTTTGGTTACCGCATAGCGTGCTAGGCTCATAACCCGGTCCGTGGATCAAAACCAAGTGCCCCCTACGTCTTCCTCTCACCCGCTACGCCACTGATCCTCGAACCAATTTGTAGATGCCCCAGTTCTCACCATTGGAGCAGCAGAGCGATTGGTCAGGCACTTACGCATAAAAATAATCTTTCGGTTAATAATTTAATCACACAAGAACGTCGGTTGTATGACTTTTAATACTTAATTATAAAATTGTCTTTATCATAGAACCTTTTGCATCCTGCTTAATTAAGGACCCTCCTGGACAACAAGAGCAGAGTGGCGCTGTGGAAGAACCCATAACCCACAGGTCCGTGGATCGAAACCTTAGCAGAGCGTGGTAAATACCCTTTTAAAACAATTTAGTTAATATTAAATACTTTCACAACATATATGAAAATGAGTTTAACATTATATAAAAATATTATATAATGTTAAACTCATTTTCATACAAATAATAGTAAATCCGACCTGTCATGTCGAAACTCTTGGGCAAGAAGAGGAACCTCTTTACCAAGAGAGAGGAAAATAGTTCAAAATGTTCATGTTATAAAGGATTGTCAGCAGCCCAATTTAAAGCTCCTGTTATATGTTAAATGCATAGGAGCTCTTAGTGGATTTTATGGGCAACTTTTTTGTAACCTTGTAATCTTTAGAAGATAATGAAATCTCCAATAGCTTGGTCACATCTTTCATCCACCTCACTTGTTCTTTGTTTCCCCTCTTAATGTTTTTTCGATTACTTTATTATTATTTGTATCCTTTATTAGTGTTTAAAAATGTCTAAAAAAAGAAAAACAACACAAACCAAATACTAATTACGAGCAACCCATCAAAACGATAACAGACAAAATGGTGTATAACCCAGGTGTATGTTGCGTGACGTCATCCTCCATTTGGCAGACCTATTAACAGACTCCCAACCATGTTAAATGTTATATTGTTTTAACATGCTAAAGAGAGGAAACATTTCTTGAGTTAACACAACTTTCTCCATTTAACGCACTTCAACATATTTAACTAAAAATTATGAATTGGTGCCACCACGTTTAAGCAAATACTATGATATAAGGGGGGAAATCCTATTTTTCGAATTTATTAGTTATATTAATTTATCAGGAATTATTTAAATTAGTCTAATCAATACGAATCTAGAACGTTTAAAATCTTATCATTATGAGACAAGACCTGTCAACATAAATACATCATTTACTTTTCAAAAATTGTATTGCATGTCTTTGTGAAACTGTATTTAAAAGTTTGATTTACGAAATGAAGTCGTAAATATGAAAAATAACACAAGCTGAAATTTCAATCTCTGAAAAAAAATCGGATGCTAAATTATTTTCTGCATTCACAGTCGGTTGCGGACGTTTATAAGTTAACAGTTTTTGAAGAAGAGAATTTCAAGGGATTTGCCACCCCTAACGAATAGGGTGGTTGCGCCCCCTTCTCCCTCTCGCTACGCCACTGATCCTAGATCCAAGGTAGCCTCTTCACAACATTGGAGGGGAAGAGCGGTTGGACAAGAACTTCATAATTTTTTTTTTTGAAACTTTTACATCCTATTTAATTATGGACCCTCCCTATAACAAGAGCAGAGTGGCGCAGTGGAAGCGTGCTGGGCCCATAACCCAGAGGTCCGTGGATCGAAACCACGCTCTGCTAGGGTATTATTTTTAAATCAATTTAGTTAATATTAAATACTTTCATAACATATATATATATATATATTTATATAATGTTAAACTCATTCATAAAGTAAGCATTTTGTTTTTTTTATTATTCATTTATACACTAAAATTTTCATACAAATAGTAACAATCCCGACCTGTCATGTCGCTGGTTTGTTACCTTTATAATAAATTAAGTTTTATCAACCTCTCCTTATACATAAAAGCCGTTTATTTTGATAATGGCGAAACTCCAATTATGTTTGAATCGAGACATCGAAGGGTTTGCGTTGGATTAAATTTAAAAATTTGGGTAGTAGAATAATGTTCCGGGATTTCTAAGACTGTCAAATTTATAATTGTAATTAATGTAAAGAAGTTATAGTATAATAAGTTAATGATTTCTTCCCCTCTTCCCCCAACCATCTTCTCCTCGTATATGTCATCCACGGTCAACTATCTCTCATGATTGTAATTAAGATAATTCAAGAAACCTGAAGTACTAACTACGAAATGATTTACGCTACTTTCAAAATAAATGAAAGGAAGTTCATTTTAGGTTTGAGATAAATTCATATGTCAAATTATTTTGAACATTTACAGTGAGTTAAAGACGTTTACAACTTAACAGTTTCTGAGATAGGGTTTCTAGGGATTTTAGCACCCCTTGCGAATTGGGTGGGTGGACACCCCCTTAATCCTACTCGCTACGCCACAGATCCTAGATTCAAGTTATTCCACTCCTCTTCACTCCTTGGAGCATCAGGGTGGGCACTTCCACAAGAAAATAATCTTTCAGTTTAGAATTTTAATTTTATCAAAGAGGAACGTTACTTGTAAGACTTATAATAACTGCAAAAAAAATTTTCTTAAACACTGAGACTTTCACTGCCTCCTCAATTATGAACCCTCGATATAATAAGAGCAGAGTGGCGCAGTGGAAGCGTGCTGGGCCCATAACCCAGAGGTCCGTGGATCGAAACCACGCTCTGCTAGGGTATATTTTTTAATTAATTTATATAATAATAAACATATTCCTAAAATATATATTTTTTTTAAATTTTTGTATTTATTACTACACTTAAAATGTATACAAGTCTCTATTGGTACCTCTATTGGAACCTGTTGTCCAAGAGGGAAGTTCAATATGTCATGCCTAAAATCCACATATTCCGCTGGTTTGTGAATAGGAAAGTACACAAATAAAGTCCAGATCTAAAAAATTAAGCTTTATCACGCACTATATATATATTTAGAAGACTTAGAAGACATCTCAAGATATGTGGAGCAGTCCATGATGAAACCTGCTGCTTATGCGGACAGACCTCAGAGACTGCCTTACATTAC
>NW_027110032.1:149924-154862 GCF_000696795.3 Halyomorpha halys | reverse complement strand
ACCTTTCACCCAAACTACCTGTAACTACCTTTCATTACTTTGAAAGTGGCGTATTTATGTTAGAATGGAGATATTGCAGGGTGCCAAATTTATTATTTTAATTAATAAAATTAAGTCTATTTTAGAAAAAGTATGTTTTTGGCTACGAATGGACTTACGCCACTTTCGAAATAAATGAAATGACGTTTTCAATTCATTCGAAAGCACACTTTCTAGGTTCGTAAAGGGTATATTTTTTTTTTTGTATACTGGTGGTCAATTTATATTGTATTATTAAAGTTTTTCGGTTTACATCATTGCGTTAGTAACTCCATTGTTTCGAAGCGTGTTGAGCCCATAACCTAGAGGTCCGTGGATCGAAACCACACTTTGCTAGGGTATTATTTTTAAATTAATTTAGATGTTTGTAAACACGTCCATAAGATATGTATTTTGTTTTTTTTACTTTATAATTTTTCAATTATACACAACAAATACTTGCCAGACCAATTTCTCTCTATTGGGAACTCTTGGGACCTCTTTACGAAGGTCCTCTTTCGAAAAACTTTGAAAACGACTTGCCTAGAAACAGTTAAGAAAATACTCATTGTAGTTTGTGATTAATTATTAATTAGCAATTACTTAGCTAGTTTAACCTATAACCCTGTTTATGATTCTATTTCTTTTGTTTCCAACTCAGCATATTTTACTTTGGAATTAAACAAATTCATTGTATCTTTATAAAAATGTCTTATTTATTGTTTAAATAAAATAAATTGTATCCAATTTTAGTCTAAAAACAAATTCATAGTTCTTTATAAGTCAGACGTTTCGAACAATAGAACCACATAAATGTTAAAAAAACTTTATGCAGGCTATTTTGGCATTATCATTAATTTACAATTACCCTATGAGAAATTAAAACATTAGGGAATCATATAATTTTATTAATAAGCAATTCTTAGCTCTTACCTATTTTATCAATTCTTCATATTAAATTAAAAATTAAAACTTTAAATCACAGTTAATTTTCACTATTATAATTTATCACAACAATATTTGTAACCTTCCCCACACTCAGGTCAGGCTTTTAATTTATATATTTCAACTACGTTTTGGTTAAATTTTCTATTTATTTTATTATTACAATGCATATCAAGGTCAATTATAATTATCAACTTTAATTTTATTTCATATTTCTCACAAATTAATTTTAATTAAAATATCTGCATAGTGTTGGTTCAGATTTCGTGTGTCTGTTCACGTAATTCACTGTATCTCACTATATATGTATTCACTGTTCTCTGATATGTAAATGGACTCGAGTATTTTTCTTTTGGATGTATTATTTTCTCTAAGTAAAATCATAGTATTTTGAAAATCGAATGTGTGCTGGTTTTGGTTGCATACTGCACTAGTGTGTTGATACATTCTATCAACCAGAAATTGTTTTCTTTCACCATAAATGTGTAGCTGGACATTGGACAGTTAATAAGATTATATATAAATGTCCCATTTATTTAATGAACCTTTTCAATAATCCTTACAGGTTTGTGTAGTTGCCTCAAATTCATTAACAATAACTTCCTCCTAAGAAGGAAAACGGTGAAAAACAAAGAATTCAGATGACCTTTTAGGAAGGGAATATCCGAGTTCTGGGTAGAGGGTTTTACGTATTGTATACGTGTCTAGGCAATATGTAGTTTCACTCCATCACTATTTATAAACATGACAGCAGTGCCATTGACACAATCACGGTTTGGTCATTCCCATTGGTTTTCAAAAATGCATATGATTCATCTGAGAAATTTACTTTCATATGCAACAAGGTGTTTACAAGCCCAGTATTATTTGACTAAAAACGTATACACACATTTAAAAATTAAAATTAAAAAGGTAACATTGCTTGGCAAAAACTTGGAAAAAACTGCAATCTTACAGTAAGAAATTGTTTGTGCTTTGGTTAAATAACATATATTAGTTTGCATGACAAAAATTCGTCAATTCGTAAACAATGATCAGCAGCCATATGACAAAAATTCGTCAATTCGTAAACAATGATCAGCAGCCATATGACAAAAATTCGTCAATTCGTAAACAATGATCAGCAGCCATATGACAAAAATTCGTCAATTCGTAAACAATGGCCAATAGCCACATGACAAAAATTCGCCATTTGCGCACTACAGAAAATGATTGATTCTTGTTCATTTAATTCTAAATAAATTAAATAATAAATTCTATCAAACAGATTATTCCAATAAAGAACTGATTTCAGTTGCATCGTAAACGAAAACATAATCATTAATCCACGGTCAACTATCTACACCTCATCATAATCATTTTATTCTAACTTTGTGGCACTTCGGTGTTCAGATATTTATTTCAATTGTATTATTGTGAATTTTCGGACGCAATTCTAATCAAAATAAAATAATAGAATATGTCCAAAAATGGATAACGAAAAAGAAAGATGGGCAGAAGATTTATCTGATAGTGATAGCTTTGCAACATCCCACTTCATACTGAAACGTTCCCAACAGTACCTTTCGCTGAAGAAATATTAATTATTTATAAAAATAAAAATTCGAAAATAATTTACTTCATTTAATAAAAAAGAGAATAACTTTGTTTTCAACTACCTATAACTACCTTTCAGTCAAACTACCTATAAGTACGAAAATAGTTTACAACTATTTTATTTTCCAACGTTTCGCCCCACTTTGTAGGGCTTCATCAGGGCTGTCCAAATGAATAAGATGAACCTAGATATGAAGATAGGTTCATCTTATTCATTTGGACAGCCCTGATGAAGCCCTACAAAGTGGGGCGAAACGTTGGAAAATAAAATAGTTGTAAACTATTTTCGTTTCACTTGTGACCGCAACCCTGACCATCTTCCTATATATCAATTTTTACGGTCAACTACATATACATATATACCTATAAGTACCTTTCACCCAAACTACCTGTAACTACCTTTCAGCCAAACTACCAATAAGAACCTTCAGCTAAGCTACCTATAAGAACCTTCAGTTTAAAATAATGAATATATTATTTTAAAATATATTTTGCTGAAAGGTAAAACCTAAAGCAGTGTGAAGGATGTCATTTTTTTTTTATATGCACTTAATACTATATATTCACGCTTATTAGTTGTATACATACACTGAATGATGGCTATGCTATAACTAAATGACTCGCAGTGCCATCAGTATCTGCCTATTATGCCATCCTGGATCTGCAAATTTATATTTTATGAATTATGTCCGTTATAGAGGAGTGAAAAGTCCTGATGGGCGATAAAATGGGTGTCCGCATTGGGAGTGGAAGGGTTCCGTAATAGCGGGGTTGAAATGCATTAAACTCATACTTTGTTGGTCGAGAACTTCATAAGTGACCATTAAGAGGGGTCTTCGAGATAGAGAGGTGTCCGTTAAGAGAGGTTTCACTGCATGTATAATGTTTTATAATAAAATTATTACACTACATCAAATCGCCATGATTCAACCGGTGTGATCAATAGAATTAATAATTCCTTCCTCTAACTGAAGGCTATACTTCGAGGCACGGACGGAAGTTGGAAGGAAATAGTTAACTATTCGAATGTTTTCCTCTGAATCTAAGAGATATCTCACGTGATTTCCCTAGATGTGTACGACGTCAGAACAATTACTAACGGGAGTCGATAGAGAAACCTCCTCACTCTTATCTTTAGATACGTCTTACAAAGACGCATTTTATGACCTGATTTTTCCAGTTACATGGTTTCGACTTATGGTTTTTATTAAAAAATAGCTTATAGCATTTCATTAATAGCTTATAATTATTAAATTATTTATTTCATACCTGACATCAGTTGCCGAAATTATAATTATATCAGGTTTTTCACGTGGAAATGGGTATAGTTAAAGTGATTAAGTTAATTAATTCACTACCGCTAATCTCACTTCCCTATCTCTTCCCAGTTCTCCAGAAATGATTTTTGACAGAATGTTTTACCATAAAAATCCAGCCAATCTATTGAAATTGTAACCAAGGATTTTTCAAATCTTGTCGCAATTTTCGGAACCTACGATGAATCTCCTGTGGGATATCTGCCAATTCGTTGGGAAATATATCCGTCAACAATAAAATAAATTATTTTCGAAAATATTCGCTAGATCAAATAATTGAACAATGTAGGAGGAAATACAATTAGATCAGTTAGGAATGAACCAATATTTTTGCGTCATAATGTTTTCTTAAACTACATCACTTGTACCTAGGGTTTTTATTGCGACATAAAAACATTATGTGTATCGTCTTTATTAAATTATTTTACGATGTTTCAAATAATTATATCGAATCTAAATACCGTTGGATCAATAAGGTGAAGAAATGAGATTTTTGACATGAAATAATCGATTTATTGGCAAAGGCAAAATAAACAAATTCTTGAAATACTCGATAGTATATCACTATCCCAATGGGATATCATAACACAACATCCTATTACGTGGTACGTCGTATCTTTTTCTATCCCGACGATGTCTGAATCGGCTAAACAATCACGACCTTCGTCATATGGTAGTACTTCATTCATGTCATAGTATCAGTCATTTAAAAGTATTTTTGAAATGCTATAGGGCAATGAACCCAGTCCATCATATCCTAAACGTTACCAAAGTTAGCAAACGTATTTGATTCCACTTCATACTTGCCATAATTATGGATAGGGGAATTATATACATTAAAGAATCTGATTATATACTTTTTTTTTTTAATAATTTATTTATTGTTATTTACAACTGTATACATATGTACACATCAAGTAAATTTGCTGTAAGTGATATTATGACATGATACAAACATGTGGAGAACCTACCCATTGATAGAACTCCAAAAACATTTCTAAAGGAGAAGATCTCGAGGCCATATTCTTTTCAGACACCTACGAGGATTATTAGGCAGTGAAGG
>NW_027110032.1:136053-148559 GCF_000696795.3 Halyomorpha halys | reverse complement strand
AATGAAATAAATGTTTTGAGACTATAATTTGGATAGTGTTTTTGAATTATTTAATAAAAAATTATGGATGTTATTATTATTTCGTTACAGGTAGCATTGCGACGTGAGTTATTTAGTTTCGGTTATTTTCCAAAAAACATTAGCATCAAAAGGATAAAAATTGTTTATTATCGCAGGACACGAACCGGCGAGGTGATGAACTGATCCCCGATAAGTCCAAATAACTTCTAACACGATAGATCGATAGTTAATGCATTGCAACAACACTAGTCTATTACATTATTATTATATATAAATATAACAACCTAAATTAGCATAAAATTGCAATGAATGCTCCAAGATAAAATTACGCAAAAAGTATCTAAAATAAGCATTCAATTAATCAAATAAACTTTAAAAATCTTGTGCACCTCAAAAAATATTAAAAATATATGAATTAGGTTTCTAAGTGATTCCTCCTGTCTATTTTCTTATTAGCACTAGACTTTTAAAATCCTGATGAGACATAAATTAGGAAGAACATAGCCACTCACTTCTGGCAGATATTAGAGATTAAAAACTTTAGTCGAAATCTTCCCCGATTAAGAAGAGAGGAAAGTGCATTCTGAATAAGAGTTAGAAGAACTTATAGAAATTATAGGGTTTTTGTTACGGGTTGTCTAGATGTGAAGGTGCAGCTCCATCAGTAAGGTGCTAAACCTAGTACTGGGCTCCACCACAGTAAAAAATTTAATAAAACAATGAAGGAAAAAAAGAATTGGTGATCCTTGGGAGCAGTGGCATGCGCAAACCCCAGCGCACTACCCCACTGCTCCCGCACCCCGTATGCCAGAAATGGCAAGGGAGGGGGATTGGAAAAAAAAAGGGTTGTTCAGATGGACTTTGTTATGGGTTGTCCAGATGTATCGGATATCGAATCGTGTTTGCCCTGAAGTACCGGAGTCTGATACCTTGCTTTACTGGATTTCCTCTGTCTGATTGAAGATAGGATAGTTCATATACGGACGCAAGGAGGAGGTAGACCCGATGTGGGGAAGGTTCGACTAACAAGGATAGGTGAGGCGACGATAGAAGATGAAGATGAAACAAAGAAGCAGACTGAGGCCAAGGGGGTTGAAATAAATTGCGTGCTGAGGGAGGCACCCTGATGTATGCCTGAACCAATATAGGGCGGATGCAAATTATAAGGTGCAGTCCCAACAGTAAGGCGTTGAACCGAGGAATGGACTGCACAGGGAAACGTATATTTAATGTATCGACAAATTAGTTAGGTCCAACTATCTCTCCTTTAAAATAAAGTTAAGCAATCAATAAGTATTGGCAGGAATGTGATGTGCAAACTCAGTGCACTAGGCCACTACGGTCACACGTCTTCTGCCAGAAAAGCTATAATGTGCCAAAACGAAAAAGTCTTTAAATTCAGTAGTTTCTCTGGAAGAATACCATCAAAAAATACCATGGAGCAGGCGTTGTTTAACGGCCTCAAAGCTTTCACTGTAAAAGTGTTTCTCATCGACAAGAGGTGATTCTGAAGCTTTCTCTAAGAGCAGTGTAACCTCCTAATTACAGTAAAATTGAATCAAATTGTGGCCAAGTTTTGATTGTGATTCCAGACCACACTACTGAACGTTCTTCAGAACTCTTCTACAAGGAACTTACATTAGCAGCTACCTACTCACCCGATCTAGGAGGTGGACTAGATCCGGGTAGTTCTCGACGAGCCAGATCTGGAGGTCGCGGTGCCCGTGGATCACCGCCTTGTGGAGGAGGCTCAGTCCGGAGTGGTCCTTGCTCAGCTCCACTCGAACCGAGCGCTCGCGCTTGATCGCCTGCGCCACGCGGTCCACGTCACCAGATGCGGCTGCCTCGTGCGCCTCCTCGATCCGGTTCTGAAAACAAAAGACAATATTCGTGAGTTTGTCCTTGATCGCAGTTATAAAAAAAAAAGAAGTTATTGGAGGTGCGGTTAGTGAAGAGAACACTTTAATAAACGGGGACTTTAATTTTTATGGCCCCTTCCTAATCATTTCTGACATACAGGGGCGGGAAGATATTTACAAGGCACCCCCTATTCTAACTATGTTGGATGGTCAAGTTTTCATTTCGAGGGACGATAACAAAAATAATCGATCCCTGGGCCTGTTTCGACGCCGCTGCAGTCAAAGTTGGCGCTTTAACTCGCTCGGCTATGAATGGCCCAGAAGTTATTTTATCTCCAACTATTTTCAGCAAGGAACTCTGGGTGTCAAACGAAAACAAAACTACATTCCTCCGTACATAGCTAAATAACACAGCAGTATTATCTCAGATGTTTCGGACGTAAAATACATCTTATTCTAGTTTCGGGGGCAAACTAAGGAAAGTTTGTCGGGAATGAGACAAACATAAAACTCATCAGAGTTACAGTAATTTAATTTCCCCTTTTCTTACAGCTTTTTATAATTTTACAAAGTGCAATATAAAAAGGTTTACTACCCAAGACACATACATATTATTATTTTAAAACTTGGAGGAGTTAATGATTGATCTATGTGACAAGTAGTATAGGACAGAAGCTGTTTGACACAAAACAATCCATATTTTGTTAATTGCCCATATGCTACAGAATATTACAGCACAAAGTGCTTTTTTTTACATTATATATATATTTTAACAGCTGATTATGGGAAAGGGTGTATAGTCTAGTACAAAAGACACCCCTAACTATATACAATAGTATAATTAAAATAAAAACAGATAAAATAATAGATAAGAATTATGCTTCTGAATAAAAGAGAAAAGTAAAATTAATAGCAAAAAATAATGATATTTGTAGACTTAAAAAAGAGTGCTTAAATTTTAAAGGCGGAGATTTCTAATAAAAAAAACTTAACCTCCTTCAAAAGTTTTTAATATATGTGTTTATTGGTTCACTTGAAAATGTATAATAAAAAAAAAATCATAACCGCAACTTTTCCCCAGGGTTACTGGCCTCATTTCTAGGTTTTTATTTTTTCATAAATGGCACCAAAGATATAGGTCACCTCAAAATGATCATCAGAACTCTAAGTTATCCTCAACCATTAAGTTCCAAAATGGTGCTTGGTAAGACGTTTCATAAACCCATAATTCCTATATGGATACCATCTATGATTTTTAATCATTACTCCAAAGCCAAAACTAAGAAAAAATCTAAACATTGTTATTTTGGATCAATTATTATATTGCAAACAATAAAATTTATTGTAGTAATTGTCTTAAGATCAATATTGGTTTTGTGAATTTTTAAATAAAATTATACATATTTTAAAAATCTACCTAGAGGTAATCGATAGTGACACAGATCTTATATTAGTACAAGAGCCGGGAAGAAAAAAAGGCAGATATCTCACACCAATTTTTTATTACTTTAATAGTTTTAAAAATATGTACAATTAATAGTCAAAATTGATGAGTCTGCCAAGTATAGGTAGAGGGAATAAAAAATGGCGGTTGTTTCAAAACCTTAAAAAAACATTATTTTTTCATTCGGAGCTCTATATCTTAAAAACTACCTACAAAACTAGAAAATTTAAAAGAACATTATTTAAAGATGAGTAAATTTACTGAAATATTACCCCTAAAAGAGCTATTTGCGTCCAATAGTTCTCGAGATATAGCTTTTTAAAAAGCAAAATTTCTTAAAAATCTACTGAAAGATTAGTAGTTCGTTAATTTATTTTGAGAAATCTATATCTCAGGAATTATGTGACGTACAGATGTCTAGTAGCCCTCAAATTAAAGCTAGTTTAATGGACTATAAAAAAGTTTATAACCTTGACCTTCGTAGGAATAGTAGTTTTCATGATATTTGTTAAGATATATTGATTTATAGTTGTTCGGACAATAAGTTTGATTTATGAAAAACGTCATTTCAGAAACCATTGGACGTACTAATTAATGTCTGCCTGCGCTCAAATTAAAGCTAGTTAAATTTACTAAAAAATAGTTAATAATGTTTATCTTTGTAGGAGTAGTAGTGTTTATGATATTTGACAAAATAAACTGACTTACTATAAAGTATTTTATGACACTTATCTTCGTAGGGGTAGTAGTTTTTAAGATATTCACATATGAATATAAATTTGGCAAATGAAAATTTGTCCAAACAACTATAAATAAATTTATTTTAGCAAATTTCATGTAAACTATTACTCCTACGAAAATAAACATCATAAACTATTTTATAGTTCATTAATACTAGCTTTAATTTGAGTGCTAATTGACATCTGTACGTCAAATGGTTTTTCAGATATAGATTTTTCTAAATAAATTGACTAACTACTGATCTTTCTGTACGTTCCATACAATCTGAAACGTTGCTTTTTAAAAAGTTATATCTCGTAAAATATTTAACTCTATCAGGGCTCATATTTTAGCAAATTTACTCTTCTTCAAATGACGTTCTCTTATGTTTTCTTGTGTTGTCCCTACTTTTTAAGATATTGAGCTCCGAATGAAATTTTTTTTTTTATCGCATTCAAACAGCCGCCATTTTTTATTTTCCCTTCCAATACTTGGCAGACTCATAAATTTTGTCTAGTAATTATACATAGTTTTCATTAAAGTAATCAAAAATTGGGGTGAGATAACTGCCTTTTTTCTCCTCTTGGGCTTTTGTACTATAGATTCCATTTAAGTAGAGAAAAGTTGAATACTCCGGGGATGGGTTTAGAGGAAAGGTCTGCTTAGAAACAGTTGCTGACTTGTTTTTACCAGAATATGGGAACGGGGAAAACGGCCGGGATCCGAAATGTAACCGTTATTTTCGGACGTGAATAGGAAAGATAATACGAAGAAGACCTGAGATAACGACGTCAACTATAACTCATCAAAACATCCTCGTAAGCAGTTCACCCCTCTGACGTAGATCATAAAGTCGATCGACATTGATGGCAATTTAATCTTCTCAATTAATATCTTAATAGATGAGGTAATTGATTGAAAAGCAAGTCCCAATGGCGGGGAATTCAAAACCTACTTACACAATTATTATTAGAATAAGAAGGTGCTTAGATAAATTAGACTAGATAGATAAGCTAAGTAGTAGTAAAATTTATAAATCTAGAAGACCCCGAAATCAAATCCTATGACTGTGCCTGTCACCAACAATAGTAATACAAAGCAGATGTTCTTGTAAAACCTTAAATGTTGCTAAAAAATTATATTAAATAAATATTTATACACGAATGATCAGGGAGTATTGTTACTAGACCAACGGTTCGGCAAGGAGGTGATTTTGTCCTATCACACTGGACCGCCACATTTTTCCCAATTAATGGTACGCACTTTATAAGACTGGGTAGACAGCGGTGGGCTTTCTTAAAACAGGGCTGATTCACGGCTACAGTAACAGAGTAAATAATCATTTGTCGCAGACGGATTTGAACCGAGTACAATTCCTAACCACTGAGCCACTCCGCTCCCATGTATATGTATTTAGATATTAATGCTAAATATTGTTCATTTTGTTTCTGATAATTTATTTTGTTCTTATCACTAGGTGTTTCACTCATGTATCAATTACTTATTTATCTGATTTCATTTTATTTTGTATACACATCCTTATTTTATTTTTATTATTATTATTCCTTTTGCTACTTTATTTGTTTACTCTATCCTAACCCCCCCCCCCCAACAAACCTCTATTGTACAAATCATACATGAATTAATTTAATTGTACTACTCGTAGCGAAAATTGTAAAACTGTAATTTACATGTACTCTGAAGCTCAGATTGTATTATTTTTTTATTGTATACATTGTAGGCAGGAAAAAAAAAATTTCAAGTATTTTAATAAGTACTTATATTTAGTGCCCCTTCAAAAACAATGTTCGTAATCACTATTTCCTCTAAATTTGAGGATGTAAGTTTTCCATTCGATGGCTTACTAACCTCTAAGACTTTAAGTATTCATTTATATCCCTAATTCGGTTTTTTGTCTAGCTGTTCTAAAATGTTGGATTTTTTAAAAAACATATCTCTAGACCCATAAGACGCATATATGACTGCCAGCACTCAAAATAAAGGAAATTTAACTTACGATAAAGTAGTTTGACACTTATCTTCGTAGGGGTAGTAGTTTTTATGATATTCACATATGAATATAAATTTGGCAAATGAAAATTTTGTCCAAACAACTATAAATCAATTTATTTTAGCAAATTTCGTGAAAACTACTACTCCTACGAAAATAAACATCATAAATTACTTGATAGTTCATTAAACAAGTTTTAATTTGAGTGCTAATAGACGTAACTGCTGGACGTAAATAACTCTTTTAGGTCATACAGTTTAGCAAATTTACTTTACTTTAAATGATGGTCTCTTAGATTTTCTATTGTTGTTGCTAGTTTTTAAGAAATATAGCTCCGAATAAAAAATTAATTATTTTTAATGTTTTGAAACAGCCGCCATTTTTTATTCCCCCTACCTATACATACATAGTTTTCAATTAATTAATCAAAAATTGGCGTGAAATAACTACGTTTTTTTCTCCTCATGGTTTCTTGTACTATTTGTGTTTTTTGTCTTTTTCATTATTTTTTTCTTCTTTCTATACTTTATTTTGTTAATCCTTCTTTTTTTCTCTTTCTTCCATTTCTATCCTTTTTTTTTTTTTTTTTTTTAATTTTTTCTCTTTCAACCCAATGTTACTTACCTCTTTTTTTTCCTTATTATTCCCCTCTTTAACATAAATAAAACACACCTAAAATACAAAATACAACTAATAATTACACTACATTAAAGTCATTTGATGATTACTAAGACTCATGCAAGAATACGAGATCTATGAAGACCGTTATGGACAGTACAGCTCTTAGAGAAAGCAGTCAGGGAGAACCTGAGGATCCAGAAATACACGTGCTGATGGTTAGTCACTAAATAGCCTGGGAAACCCTAAGCATAGAGGAAACTATAGCACATGAGTAAGGGAGGAAGAGGATATCCCAGGATATCGAGTTGGTGTTCCCGTATGCCACCTCGAAACAAATAAACATTTCTTACATAGGATTACCATGTGAAGGAAGTATTAAAAATACCCATTTAGTATTAATTAATGTCAACAAAAAAATTTACATTAGTTTCCTACTTCTAGCTATCGTATCATAAAGTTTTAGTTTTTTTTTCATTCTTTGGTTATTTGTTTACTTTTTTAAATCTTTTCTACTAACACTCTCTTATCTCATAATGTCATTCTATTTACGCAATATCAGTTGTACTCCTAGATGCTAACATCTGATTCATCAAAATGCGAACGTGCAACATGAACGTACTACTATAATCTATAAATAGATATTGACTTCTTAGTCTAGGCGTGAACTGAGACATGTCTGAGGCTACACCACAAAAATGTCTCGAATGGCACGGTCACTATACTATATCACTACACTATATCACTACGGCGCTGCAAAGTGTAGCGAGTTGAGGTGCGCGTATTAAACGCAATGTTTCCCAGAGTCCTCTCCAGTAGAAGCGTGCTTTTTACTTTATTTTATTCAACTTTATTTTCTGATAAGTGCTGCTTTCCGATATATTTGCATATTTTTTCATTATAACTTGAAAGAAAATTAGTATAAAATACGATAATCAGACCAAGTGTTCAACCACACCATAGTGTTCAATTTGTAGATTCAATTTATTTTTTCAGTTTTCTAGACACTACTTGCATATCTTATATTATACATATCTTCTTACCTACATGATATTATATTTCATCTGTCACTCTTTCAATCTACTACCATCCAATTTCACAATTATCAATCAATTAAAAAAATTTTTTATTATTCAGTTATCAATTTTTATCATTTATGATTTAATTCAATATTTTGTATAATTCTAAATTTGTTTGTATACTATTCCTTTTTAATTGTATGTTTCTCTAAATGTTGTTGTTATCTCTTTTATTCTATAGCCCTGATGAAGACCTGACATTCAGGTCGAAACGTCGGCATAAAATAAATAAATATGGTTTTGTTTATTTATGTTGTTCTTTGCTGACCGCACCCCCCGACAAACTTCTCCAATCGATAATCAGACCAATTTGAACATATGGAATTGAGCTCTGAAGCTCTACCAAACCATCAAATTCCTCCCGCATCCAATCCTTACAATCCAAAATCCAAAGTAAAATCCTTGATGCTCCTTATTACGTTACAAATAAACTCATCCACAAAGACCTTAACATCCCATTCGTTGTAGATTTGGCCCAAATACAGATATGCGTCGTTTCATTCCAAACTCCTTACCCATCCTAATCCATTAGTTCTTAATCTCTCATCCTTAACAATCTCCGAGACGCCTGAAAAGAAGATGCCCACGAGACCTTCTAATTTAAATTAATGCCTGAAGTACCACCAATGGGTGATTCCTTCTCAACATTTTCAAGTGTAAACGAAACATTCCACAGAATTACTTATTGTATTTATTATCTGTACAGTTGTAAATTACATTAAATAAATAAAAAACTAGAAAGCTGTACGTCGTTGAATGCTGAATGTCTGCTCTTTTCACCCATATTAACACCATTTCTACTTATATAATATATAATTATATACTTATATAATTATATACTTACATAATATATATAACTCCAAATATGAACTTCTCGGTAAAAATCTTTTACCACACCTATATTACCACCTTTAAGATTTAATGCCGTTATAAAGGCGAAATATCGGTTTCGAATTAAGAAAATATTTTCAAACGTTATATTTTATATCTCCGATTCTATTTTGTTAAATTAGATCTAGGCCAGTGTGGTCCGGTTAGTGCAGTTTATAAAGACCTAAGCGACTCCCAAGTTAGGTCCGGATTGGTTGAGCCGTGTTGAAGACATTTATATATTTTATTACACAATATTTTTTACAGCTATTAACTAACTAGATATAATGAGCCATTGATTTAATCATTAACCCAATGTGTGAATAACTAAATATATTAATATATATCAAACTTTCTATTGTATTCAATTAATCTACATCCCTAAATTTAGCAATTTCGAAGCATTGCCCTTCCAGTATTCTTATAAATACTAGTAAAGAATATTTTTAGATGAATAAAGTCAGTGTTACCTTGAGCCAGGGTAGGGAATTGACTGACCAGAACTGATCATATTTCAGAGATAAGAGCCAGGAATCGATTCATTGCTTTTGAAAGGCTAACATCGATGTGCCCCAAGTCCTCCCCCCCTCCACCATCGCACGCGGTCACGGAATGTCAACTTTATCAACAATAATGATCGATATGAGCGAATCCTTTGTGAATGTTCCCTTTGATGGCGGCTATTCAATGAATCGATTATTGTCTGTTTTGTAACATTGCGACAAATAATATAATGCTAGTCCCTACTACAGCTGCTATTCAATGCCACATTTCATTTTCAATACTATATTTGCTATTTGATACTTGTTCGAATCCGGCTGTGGTCGATAATTATTGCAGCCGTGAGTCAGCCCCAAATCACCTCCTTGCACAACCATTGGTCTAGTCCCTTACGAAGTACTGCACCTCTGACTCTTCTTGGATTGCCATGGTACAGAGTTAATTTTTAACAAAATATATTTGCTACTTGATAAGATATTTTATACTTAATCCTATATTTGCTAATTAAAATTATATTTATTACTTAGAAGAGGCAACGCACGTGAGACCACCGATTATAATAAAACTTTAGCGATACTATGTTCAAAAACATTAGAAACGTGTCCGACGGTTCTTGCCAATCTAGAAGACGATTAAATTAAATTAAATCCGTAGCGCTACAATCTATGGAGGTACTTTGCAAGGAAGTACTTCACTAGACCAACGGATGTGCAAGATTTGATCAGAATCACGCTCAACTCCCAGAGTTTTTCCCAATGAAGGGTACCCACTTCATAAGCCTAGGTGTACCCCGGAGAGATCCCGAACCCACAGGACTGACTCACGATACAGTGAAACAGAAAATAATTATCTGCCACAACCAGATTAAAACCAAGGCCCTTGGAGTTAAAAGTACAGAGCCTTACCACTGAGTTATCCACTTCTTTTAGGACCCGATAAAAAATACACTCTGTAATAATAAAATGATACTAGGTATGAATAAAATGTAATGATAAAAAATAAAATCTGGATCACTTCAGCACTTTAGTGAGCATAAACCTGAGTCATCACAGGGTAGACTGCTAAAACAATTCAGACCGACTGATACACATCGCACAAGTTTCTGCCGACTGGCTTCGTGAAGTGAACCAGTTAACATAAATATATATATAGTTGAGCGTAAAAATTTTAATATAAGAAGATAGTCAGGGTTGCGGTCAAAAAAAACAAACAAATAGTTTATAACTACTGGAAGATTATTTATTGACCGTGTGTAAAGATGAAAGGAATATGGTCCGGGTGCGTTCAAAAAAACTCAAATAGTAGAATTATACTATTTTATTGAGCCAACGTTTCGCCCCACGTTGCAGGGCTTCGTCAGGGCTAAAAAAGATACAAAAACATAGTTACAAAAGGAAAAAAAAGGAAGAGAAAAAAAAAACATAAATATAAAATAACAGGGGTATAAAATGTAAAAAAGTAAGATATAATACTTCTATAAATCTTACTTTTTTACATTTTATACCCCTGTTATTTTACACTTATGTTTTTTTTTTTCCTTTTGTAACTATGTATTTGTATCTTTTTTAGCCCTGACGAAGCCCTGCAACGTGGGGCGAAACGTTGACTCAATAAAATAGTATAATTCTACTGTTTGACGTTTTTTCACTGCATCCGGACCATATTCCTTTCAATTTTATAACTACTTTGTATCTTATGAAAAATCAGATTTATGGGTTTTGGAGGACGTTTGGAGAGCGTTTGCTAAAAACGACTCTGATCTGTAGACTAAATTTTTCCTGGAGAAAATTCTCTGAGCCGACAATATGGGAAGCGGTTTTGGTAATTTTTATAAATTTATTCTATTATAGTTATTCAACAGCCGAAAACAGATCAATTGTTTTATTATTACTTAACAATGCCATAATAACATCATAATATTAAAATAATTTAGACCAAATGACCTAGGGGAACAAAATATTTTTTTATGGAGAAATTAAGTTTGTATTTGTTTTTCGCACCCCTAAAAACTCTTAGTTACGAATTTTTGTAGTAAAATAATTTTTTCTTTAAAAATTAAATGACTTTTAATGTTTTCAAAATTTGCAATAAATTTAAAAGGACACCATAAATCTATATGAAGCTTAAAAGAGGCTTAGGACCCTGTAAACAGCACGTAATGTTAGCAAATCGGACCTTCCTAATGAAATTAGGCGCGGATATACAAAATATATACGAAACGTTTATAAAATTTTTCTTTATTTGAATCTACTTTATCTCTCATATAACAGAATACAAAAAATCTTAATACAAAAATTGCTTGGAAGAGCAGAAATTAAGCTTTGCAACAGTTGTAGTTAAGTTGCATTAGGATTGAATTGTGTGGAGTTTTGAAATCAAGCCCAAAATTTCTAATAGAATTAAAAATCAAACAATTCTTTTGATTTATATTGAAATTTGTATTTCAGGATTTTAAAAGACGCTAAAAAAAGATTCTTAATCCAGTTTTTACGAACAATTTTTTTTTTTATCTACTTTATTTAAAACAAATTTTAGTTTTTGTAATTGTTTACGCCCCTAAACTCATATAATAAAATCAATAATCCTTTGCTCTAACTCTACGAAAAACAAAACAAATCAATTTGTACTTAATATCGATTTAATACACGCAGAGCAAAGGTGGTAAGCCATAACATTGACTTTCTAAAAATATGTAATTTTTTTTTATAGTTATATATAATTGACCGTAAAGATTTAAATATAAGAAGATGGTCAGGGTTACGGTCAATAAAAAAGAAAAAATAGTTTAAAACTATTTTAATATAAGACGTTTCGCTCCACTTTGCAGGGCTTCATCACGGCTAAAAAGATACAAAAGAAGAAAACTGTGAATATTACAACAATAAGGTAATTTAAGCTAGGATAAATATTATGTAAAAATAATATTCGTTATTTATTTCTATTTGTTCTTTTTTTTTACCGTAACCCTGACCATCTTCTTATGTTTCATTTTTTTCTCTCTACAGGTTGTACACTTGTGTAATATTTGTCGACCTGTTGTCACCAAAAAAATGTTTCATTGAAATTGGTGATCTCTTATGGGTAGCCCTCCCTTTTTATATAACGTTTGTTTGTTGTCTTGTTTAAAGGCGTAAGACCTATTGGTTATCAACGCCTATCGATTGTTAAGTTACACACAGGCATTCACTCACGCGTACATGTACATGATTCAAACGTAAAAAAAAAATTAATATTAAAGATCTGTAATTTAAAAAGGAGGCGATGCGTCTTTAATCATTTAATCATCAATGTGATTTTAGCTTGCTCATCTATCAGAGAGCTTTAGGTAAATTTAGGGCCAACCCTATTCTTTTATTGTTGGTAAAAAGGGAGAGCATTATTGT
>NW_027110032.1:120632-135327 GCF_000696795.3 Halyomorpha halys | reverse complement strand
GGTAAAAAGGGAGCGCATTATTGTTGGTAAAAAGGGAGCGCATAATTCAAAAATATCTTTAGTTATGAGAATGGATTGGGAATATTGGCAAGTTGGAGGTGACAGTTTTCTGATCAG
Source organism: Halyomorpha halys (assembly GCF_000696795.3). Taxonomy (NCBI): domain Eukaryota; kingdom Metazoa; phylum Arthropoda; class Insecta; order Hemiptera; family Pentatomidae; genus Halyomorpha; species Halyomorpha halys. Next base: position 135,210 of record NW_027110032.1, on the reverse strand, counting down.
GTGAGAGCGCGTGAGGACTGTATAGTCTAGTCTCAAGCGGGCTAGAGCAACTTCCTCCGTGCGGCTCCTGAGATAGGCTGTCAATCTATTAATCAAACTACTGTAATACTATATCTGTTACTAAATTCTATATTTTCAACTGAGTATTATATTTGCCACTTAATACTGTATTTACAACTCAATACAAATCTGAGTATTGATTTTTAAAGGTTAAAAAATACTTTGATTTCTTTGTTAAACTCCCTAACCACACGAACCCACTTGTTTCTAACCTTGCTTCCTCTTCTATTCCTGACAATCCTCCGAGACGCCTCAAGACTTTCTAAAGTAGAATTATTATTGGAACACTCCCAATGGGTAGTTTCTCTACATGTCTGTGATCTTACGTCAAAACATCAACTTTACTAGATGTAATATTAAGTAATATAGTTTGTTATTGTGTTGCTTTCGAAGATGGTTGATAAGAATATAATCACATTATGCGTAGGCTTGTTATCAAAACTTGCAGTCTTATTGATGTAATTTAATGTCTATGGCTGACATTTAGCTTATAAACATTGAAAATAAACAAAAAAAAAAAACTTGTATGTTTTAAGTCACAAAGGGCATTCTCGTGTAAGAAGCGGTGTCAGTCCGTATCCGGCCTGGGCAAGTTTGATTTTATTTCCCTCGGTATAAATCTCAATCATCCTATTCTAGTAAGATTAGGCTGTAAACTATCGGATAACCCATCTTTCCTGTCCTAAGTTGAAGAAAATAAAAATAATAAAATAAACTGGAATAAAAAAACATGATTTTGGGATTAGATTCTTTGAGACACATATACATCATTTTACAAGGCTAGGTTATTTGGGATCAGAGGAACACAAAAAATGTATTTCCGTCTAAAACTTCGCTACAATTCCCCGTACTATATATTATAAGTGAAAGTAAAAATACTGAAAAAAGAAAATTCTCTTAAAATTTATGAATGATGAATTAATTTATAAGAAATATATACAACTACAGGGGAGGGGCGTGAATTAGTGATAAGTAGGGATAGGATTTTTATGTTTTCACATACTTTTACCTGACCATATCTTCGATTCCTTACTAACTAACGATGTTTAAAGACATTTCTTACCAAAAGAAGCCATTTTTATTTCACATATTTTTAAATATTTGGCCTTTTTTACATATTGTTACATATTTTGTTGTAAATCACATATTTTCTGAAATATGTGTTAGTTTTTACATATTTTTAAATGTTTTGTCCTGAATCATGTATTTCCTTAAATTATTTCTTCAATTGTAAATACATTTTCCGCAGCAACTACGCAAAATTCAAGAGAACGCAAGAAACTTAAAGGTGAAATTTATCATTTATAAATCTAATATATCATAAATAGTGCGTAAAAATTCTATATTTTCATTTTTGAACACAAATTAAAAGCAGTGGCAATAATAAATTTTCGCACAGAATTAGATCGAGAATTTCTCAGAATCAATTAAAAAGAGCAAGGGTCTTATTCATGTAGCATTTTTCTAGAGTTTGTTTGTTTACTCCTCAATCCATTTCTCGGTTCCCCCTTCCCATGGTCCTTTCTCATCTTAGTCTTGTTTCACTCCCCTAGTTTAATTACAATGTTATTGAACAGCTATGTTTTCTCTAAGTACATTTTTTTGTACATATTTTAACATAATTTCCTTAAAATATTATTCATATAATATATAATAAATACATATTTATGTACCTTTTTTTAAGTTATAAAATTACTAATTAATTGGTAATTTATATTGTTGAATAATACATAATTTATAAATACATATTTTTTTAAATATTTGACAATTTATTAGCACATATTTATGTACATATTTCAGATTTTTTAGCAAATAAAAATCCTATCCCTAGTGATAAGATACTCAATTGAATTCAAGGACTCGGGTACCAATAGGGCTGTGACAGACAGTTATTTATTGTGTTACTGTAGCCATGCGTCAACCCTGTGGATTCAGGAGCCCTCTGGGGTTCACTCAGCGTCATAAAGTGAGTACCTTTAATTGGGTGCTATCGGCCGAGCGTGATTTTGACTAAATCACCTCCTTGTTCAACTATTGCTCTAGTAACAGTACTTCCTTAAAAAGTAGGTAACAAGTACTACCTGACCCTTACTACTATCCTGACCCTTACTACTATCCTGACCCTTACTACTATACTATAACCCTTCATAGGTTAGATGTCAACAATCTGTAGCGGTACAAGTTTTTTTTATTTTATACATACATCTCCAATGTACACCCCTTTATGCAGCTGTTAGACTAACCCACAACATCTTGTTATTTCAACATTGATTAATTTTGTTTATGGAGCGAATCCTATTCATGTTTGATGCATTACTTCCTTGAATATTTCAAAAATTTGGTGATAAGGACTTGGTCTATCCGAATAATTCTGTTTTCAGTCGAAACGAAATGCATTATGGTCTAATCGGAATTTAATTGTTTTTCTTTTAATTACATTGAGTATTAATGATGGGAGATATGATAGGTACCCTGAATAAATTCTCTAGGTAGTTTTCTACCCTGAGTAAATTCTGTAGGTAGTTTTTCCTATTTAAACACATTTTTAAATATCTTATTCTGCCTGTACTGAAAATTTCACTCCATATTTAAATAAATAAGAAAAATAAAAGAAGAAATATTGGGCATGAAATGATCGAAGAATGAATATAAAAAAGAAACACAATGCCACTATCCATCTTATAGTCGGCACTGCCTCTTGGATAACTGTGGCCTGCACCTGTTGCCGCTCTCACGGCTTAATCTCCCTTCCGCACGGAACTTGCAAGTTCAATGCCAATCCTTTAAGACTAAACTGCGTCGGCTTTACTCAGAATTTTTTTAACATTATCCAAAAAACTAATGATAACTAAATCGGAACATTCAGTTAGAAAATTCGAACGTACATTCTAAATTAGTTTTCCTAAAAATGTGGTTCGAAAAGAGTTTGATGGGCTTAAGCCCCTTCACCGGGCTTTACTACATGGGATGATAAAGGATTTTTGGTTTGTTTTTCAGATTGATGGCGTTGTTTTGGCCTAATGTTTTATAAATTAAACAAGAATAACTTCATAATATCTAAGTATTTACATGAAGACGCAAAACCATTTCATAAGGTTCTCTAAATTATAAAAATGTTTTGTGTCTACTTTCAAAAATGTTTTCTAATTTATTGAAATTTACAATTGTATTGACATAAAAATACATCTAGTAAATGTGGTGTTAGATAACAATGGGACGATACAGACTTTTAGAGAAACTACCCATTGGTGGCACTCTAATAACATTTCTACATTAGAAGGTCTCGAGGCTACCTTCTTTTCAGGCGCCTCGGATACACACATGACACAGTAAGGAGCATTGAGGATTTTTCGAAGGATTTTGGATTGTAAGGATTGGATGCGAGAGGAATTCGAAGATGTAGTGGAGCCCCAAAGCTGAACTCTGTATGTCCCGATAGGCCTTATTATAGTCATATAGATGAGTATTTTGTTATGGATTAGAAGTTTATCCATGACCTGTTCAGAGGAAAGAAGAATATCATTAAAGGATACTGTAGGGCGGCTTTGAAAGGGCTAAATCTATCTTTCGATGGTCAAAGGAAGAATACCTTTATATAGTATATAGAGCCATGCATAAAAAGAAAAAAGTAGTTTTCAACTAAGTCCAACTTAGGTTGGAACAACAACTGGCGCAGGTTTACGGCAATTCCACTTCACCTACTAATTATGTAATGTTACACATAAATTATTGGCACATCTGAATTTTTAGATGATCAAGAAGAAAAAATAGTAGTTTTAGTCAACTATTTATCGACTACCGACGTTTCGACCCACAATGTACGTCTTCACCAGGGCTGTGATAGAGATGTCAAAAATTGAATAAAGGACTTCAGTCTTGTTTACATCCACATCATTCACAAAAGCCCTGATGAAGCTCTGAAATGTGGATCGAAACATCGGTAACAAATAAATAGTTGAAGACTACTCTTTATTTCTTGACCGTAGGTCTGGCCAGGAACAACTTAGAATTGTCTAAACCGTCCGTTGTAGTTGTTCCTTTGGCTACAGTAGCGGGTACCATGAGCAAGGAAGTCCTCTGTACTCTCCTCCTTATCGAATAGATAAAATAATAAACTGTCTAAAAAAAAAAAAAAAAAAAAAAAAAAAAGAATGCCTGAAATGAAAGCTTTTCACAAAGCGCCGTTCATGTATAAATAATAACATTTCCTTAAACTCAAAGCTCATCCATCGATCGAGATCTCAAGTATAGGTAGAGGGAATAAAAAATGGCGGCTTTTACAAAGCTATAAAAAAAACTAATTTTTCATTTGGAGCTCTATATCTCAAAAAATAGGAACAACACAAGAAAACATTAGAGAGCGTCATTTAAAGAAGAGCAAATTTGCTAAAATATGAGCCCTAATAGAGTTCTTTACGTTAAATAGTTTTAGAGATATAGCTTTTTAAATAGCAGCATTTCATAAAAATGTTGTATTGGACGTACTGAAAGATCAGTAGTTAGTGAAATTATTTTGAAAAATCTATATCTCAAAAACTATTTGACGTACAGATGTCTATTAGCACTCAAATTAAAGCTAGTTTAATGAGCTATAAAGTAGTTTATGATGTTTATCTTCGTAGGAGTAATAGTTTACAGGAAGTTTGCTAAAATAAATTGATTTATAGTTGTTCGGACAAATTTTCATAGTTTTCATTAAAGTAATCAAAATTGGGGTGAAATAACTGCCTTTTTTTCTTCCCGGCTCTTGTACTATGAGCAGATCCCTCACAACCACATTTCCTTAAGCTCAAGGCTAAGATATCTGTAGGATACCTTGTTATCCAGGTTAACTCTAAGCAGATCTTTCACATTCAAAGAAAAAACCAATGGTAAGACATATAAGCAAAAGAAAATAAAAACATTTAATTAAAGATTCAAATAAATAAATAAATTCACTTATTACCCACCCGTTTCAGTTCAATTTGTTTAACCAATTTCATAAAACTGTAAATGATTCAAAATTCTTTTTAAATAATAACAATTGCCCCTTCTACACAAAAATAACCAGCATGCTCCAAGGTTTGTAATTAAAATTAATAAAAAAAGCTGGCAACTTGAGAAAATCCTGATTATATTGAAAATATGATAATATTGTTCATGTATTTATTTCATATTTTTCTTTCTCTTTATCTATTTAATCTATAGGTTTTTGAGTAAATTTATTGCTTAAATTTTTCTTCTGTAATCTCTGAAAATTTAAATTTAATTTAATTTATATTTAACACAATATTGTTTGATTGTAAGGGTGGTCATTCATTATCATGTCAAATAATTTTTTTTTTTTATTGTAAAGTTTTATATTGTGCTTTTTAATTAAAAATTAGATATGCAGTTTTTAAATCCTCCTATCTCCCTTAATTTAGCCTTAAAAAGAAATAGTGCTTTAGTTGGTGTGGAGTATCTTTGTCCTAACCACCAGCAAATCTATATAACAAATGCAATTTCATGAAGAAAGGGAGTTTGAGTCTGATTCAATTACTGCGTAATGTAACATTTTAATATTTAATGAGAATTAGAGTAAATCATGTTTCCTGAAATCCAAATAAAGCACAAATAAACTCTCTAAGAAGCGGTTTATTCAACCTCTTGAAGTGAAAGCTCAAGAGACAAAGCATAATTCCGCTATGGACTGTTCTACATGATATAGCGCAGATAGTATGGACATCAGGCTCACCAAAATCCTGGGCAGAGCTCTGAGGAAGTTCCTGGCTGTGACATCGGGACTGTACTCCCCGATCAGGGAGGCGCCCTCTCCTTCCAGCAGCAACTCCTTCAGCCGCGAGATCTCCCCGCCTCGAAGCCACTGCCTCACCACCGAGTCGTGAACTGGAACACCTGTCAACATTTTTGGTTATTATCATAAAGTATAATTATATTAGTAATAAATAATATTTCTTTATTACAGTAGTCGACATTCAACACTAGTCCTAATAACAGTCATATCGTACACAGACGTTCAGATTGATCCAATGGGAGTAATAATGATGGGTCATTGAGAAAATTTTGAAGTCCAATCATTCGAATTTTGAAGAGAAAGTTGAAGTCTCCGAGAGGTTCCGCTTGTAGCCGAGCGCTAAATTTAACTAATTGTTGCGAACACCTAAATTTCTATTTGCAACATCTAACTGATGTGAACACCTAAATTTCTATTTGAAACTCCTAATTGTTAGAAACACCTAAATTTCTAATTGTTAGGAAATTTCTTTTTTTTTTAATAATTTATTTATTGATATTTACAACTGTATACACATATATACAACAAGTAAATTTGCTGTAGGTGACATAGTGACATGATAAAAACATGTGGAGAATCTGCCCACTGATAGAACTCCAATAACATTTCTAGAGAAGAAGATCTCGAGGCCATCTTCTTTTCAGACGCCTAGGAGGATTATTAGGTAATGAAGGAGAAGCCAGGTTAGAAACAAGTGGATTTGGGTGGTTGTGAAGTTTATTATGGAAGGAACGGTATCTGGTTCTAGCCAAATCGGCAACATATGGAATATTGAGGTCCTGATGGATGACTTGATTTGTGACAAAGTAAGGTGCATTAAGGATTTTGGAGTGTAAGGATTGGATTCTGGAGGAATTTGATGGTTTAGTGGAGCCCCAAAGCTCAACTCCGTATGTCCAGATAGGATATTATAATAGTCATGTAGATCAGTCTTTTGAAATGGATTGGAAGTTTGGACCGTTTGTCTAGTAAATGTTGCAATAGTCGGAAGGAAAATTTAAATTTTGAAATGTACTGAATATTTTTTAGATGAAAAATTTGATTTTTTAAAAAAAAGAAACTCATTATTTTTGTGACATTTGATGGAATACTTCTAATTCGTTGGTTAAAATTGGTACTTATTATGTATGAATTTAGATATGAATAAAGATAAACTGATTTTTTAGCGTCGGTTAAATTTGTTTGCAACTGTTGAAAATTAAATTGATTTTGGTCCAAACATCTAAGAAAATCAAAGTTTGAATATTTTTAATTTTTAATAGAAATAAGTTTAGTTTATAAATAATGTCCTATTAATTTTTTTATCCAACGTATACAGCTTTAAATTATTTTCGAATAAATAATAAATAAATACGCGAGAGGTACAGGCTTTGTAAAGATATATCATGTGCTTAAAATATAACAGCCATTGAAAATACATTTCGGTGAGGAGGAAAATAAAATAAGTGAAGGACTGCCTACTGTCCGATCAATAGAAATTGAGAAATTATTAATAGGGATGCCACACTATGGAATAGGGAGACCAACTATAGAACAGGGAGGCCACACTATGGAATAGGGAGGTCACACTATGGAATCACACTATGGAATAGGGACCTCACACTATGGAATCACACTATGGAATAGGGACCTCACACTATGAAACCCAAACTGTTTAAAAAGACACTTGAGAAAACAGATCCCTAAGGTATTTTGGTCAATAAATATTTTCAATAAGACACGCTAATCGAACTACGGTTATAATTGAATAGAAAAAAGATTTATTCTAGGACCAAATATTTGAAGGAGAACAGTAATGTACAAAGAAACAGAAATCAATTCTGGACAAGTAAAATCATAAAATAAGAAATTTAAACATAACATAATATTCATCAGGTAGAACGCAAACAATAATACAAAAAATCTACAAGAATACACATATTCACCAAGAAATCCATTTAAAGCAACAGTAAAATATTGTACCCTCCTAGAAGGTAAAAATAATTTTATTGCATATAAGATCGACGGTATTCCAATTAGAAGCAACGGGTTCCAGTCACGTTTATATTATATATAGATGAAGACCGTAAGTCAACTTGAAGGAAATAGTCAGGGTAGAAGCCGAGAAAGAAGAACAGCAACAACCATCCATTTATTTTCTGCCGACGTTTTGACCTAAGTTGTAGGTCTTCATCAGGGCGACCCGTAGGGAGCTACTGCAGAGAGTGTCACTCTGTTTTTCTTTCTTCTTGTTCGCAGACTGTTATTTATCATGGGATTTGGGGATGGGCGGGCGAGGAGTTGAGATTTTCTCATCATTTGGTGTAATAATCTCCTAGAGAGAATCTGAGTTCGTAGACATATATCTACCAACACAAGTTATAAGTCAATGCCTTAGAGATTAGACGAGCCTGCCTCATCATCATCATTACTTCATAAAATGAGTTAGCCATAGAGCTTTCGTCAGTTGGTTCCATCCTCAATGCAATATTAACCGTTTTTAGTTGAAAGGCTGCGTAGAAAGGTTTTATAATACGTTTAAGCACGTGGCTAATTTACAAACATCAGTCGCCTTTGCATATCCATAGTTTAAAATGTGTCCACACCAGTGTTTGGATCAACTTACCGCAAACCACGGCTGTTTTCAAACCACGTTAGTAAACCATAACAGTATTCGGACCACATTACTCCAAACCATAACAGTATTCGGACCACATTACTCCAAACCATAACAGTATTCGGACCACATTACTCCAAACCATAACAGTATTCGGGCCACATTACTCCAAACCATAACAGTATTCGGACCACATTACTCCAAACCATAACAGTATTCGGACCACGTTACGCCAAACCACAGCTATTTTCAAACCACTTTACCTCAAAAGACTTATCTAAGATTTATCTCCGTTGTGGCGAGATACTGTTTTTTTTTTTCGTCTCCAGAATGATCTTGCTAAGTCTACCTGGCCGTTTTTGTAACTAAGCTGCTTAAATCAGTTGTGTTAAATTGAGAAATATACATCTTTCAGCATGTTAAAACAATATAAAATTTAACATGGTTGAGAATCTGTGAATGATGACCAGCTCTACACAATGTTTTTCTGCCGTCGTTTTGATAGGTTAGTTGTTCGTAGTTCGTGTTTTGTTTTAAATGTTTTTAAACTCTAATAAAGTAATGGATAAAAATAATAATAAAGTAACAGAAAAAATCTAGGGAAGAAAACAAGGAACAAGTGAAATGGAGGAAAGATGATGTGACGAAGCTGTCGGGGATTTTATTATCTCGTAAAAATTACAAGGTTACAAACAAGTTTCCTAAAAAATCCGCTGCGTTTGACATATAACGGACTTTGAATTAGGCTGCTCATAATCCTATCCTTATAATATTTCTTATGTTAACACTTTTTACATTTAACACAGCTTCATGAATAGCCTTATTATATGGTAATTTCTATAATTATAGACAATATACCTGTTGGGGGGCTGGAGTGAACATACAGTCCAGTAGCCTGCCTGAATGGAAAGCGGGTTCTCATCCTGGACTGTTTACCTGTGGATTAACATAAAAATTTAGTAAATAACATAAACAACTCACTAAATAACATAAACACCTCAGTATATAACATAAACATCTATGTAAATAACATAAACAACATTTCTATATAGCATCCAGTCGACTATTGGGGAATATGGTACAATAGGACATGAAAATCGTCCAAAAATTAAGTGAGAAAAACGCAGTTCCTATAATGGTAGACTGAGAAGATTGGGTTTCTTTCCATAGGGCTGTCACGATATGAAATTGAACACACTTAGGCCAGAATCGAACCTGCGCCAGTTACAAGGTTGCAAAAGTGACACCTTAACAGACCTGCTCACAACGGCCTCTAGATATTAAGGAACACAAGAAGTTTTCAAGTTACTATCCGGTTGATCAATGTTCTATTATTGTAAGTTAAAACTAAGGCTCGAATATTTGTGTATTAAAAAAATATAGAGTTGAAATCTTCATATAAAAGGTTCAAAAGGATTTTTCATTTTCACGAATGATTTATATTTTCAGATACACCACTTTGACGTTAAACGGACAACAGAAAAATAACAATATCCCCCAGAGGTCCCAAAAGATAGACCACGTTATTTACTGGATTATATAAAAATTACAAGTGACGTTTAAGAAGAATAATCTTTATTTTTATTAGAATGAACAATCGATTAAAAAAGGGATCGAATTCTAATAATCTGAGGGAATTTGTGATATCAAATCGATTATTTCTGAAAACAAGATCAATTTTCTTATATTATTTTTACATGCCAATGTATAGAACAGTAAGGGAAAGTAATACGATCGTGAAAAATTTTTAATTCTTGTTTTCGAGGAAAATAGATGTTTTGGTGTCCCCTGCGTTCAAATAACCAAGTCTCAAGAAATGTCAGTGTGGGGTAGTCCAAGCTCGAAAACGAAATCAGCGTGAAACTGAACTTAACTTACATGTTTAAAGGGGAGGGGGGTGTATACCTGGGATGTGACGGCGACTTTTTCTTTAAAACTGACCAACTGAAAGTGCCACCTCATAGAATCGATGTTTTACTTTTTTATCGATTTGCTAAAAAAACATTTTGATTAAACTCGGGATATGAACGTACAATTAACTCATCCTCATTGAAGTACTGTGGCAGGGCTTAAATGAACTTTTTTTAATAAATCTTCCTTAAAGGTACCTTCAATTCATAATTCAATTCATGATTTGAGCCTAAGGTTTTTTTTTTTTAAATATTGTTTTGTTTTTAAGGATAGTGCTACTATAGACTTGACTTGACTGTACAAAACAATCGCGACAGACAATATAACGCGCTTTAATCACAGTCGGCTGACGATAACCCACTAGTTGAAGATATGATAACAGCTGACGAGCGGTCAGGTTCTAGAGGCTCAACTGTACTACAATTCAACTTACAAGAGAATAATATAATATACATGGGAATATTACAATATAATATACATGGGTTTCGGATTTAGGTAATCCGAATTTTGCGGTTATTTTTTGGTTTTATATAAAGTCGGGGTCGGGGGTCCCATTTTCTGATGCCCCCCCTCGGAAGGCCCCGAAGACGCTGCGACTGCAATGCCGCCTCAGCCTATGCACCTTGCAGGCTAGGACCTGGAGACACCCAAATTTGTTCCTTTCTTATATTATTATAGATAAAGATCTCTGAACTAACTCGCTAACCAGTTTGCCCCTCCAGGGAATTAACTTTATAAATTAAACAGAAAATATATCTGCATGTTAATAGCCAGAAAAGTTTCACAATTTTCAGACCCCTTTTTTCACAATAATTTTAACATTTATCATAATCTAAAATTACACTCGGGACAACTGCAGTATAGCAAGAGCAGGTCCCGATGTAAACAATGGGAATATTACAATGAAATATAAATGTGAATATTACAATATAATATACCTGAGAATATTACAATATAATATACATACAATAATATCAAGGCCTATTTTTAATTTTAGGTAATTGTCAGAAAAGTGAGAATTACATCATTCGTAGCATTTCAGTATAACTACTAAGAATTTATTAAAAATTGTTCATTTTTCACTACATGTTATTTCCAAAAAAGGTAAAAATATTTTTATCATAACTTCGGTTGTGTTTAAGCCAGCATAAGGAGTTTTAAAATAAAATTTCCCACATTGTGTGATTATAATAATATATAATATGTGGGGAAACTAAACTAGGAAGCCCAAAAATATAAGTCAGAAATTGATACTAATAATATTCTCTCTCATAACTGCAGAAAACAAAAGAGCCTTGCAAGAAGCACTACTAGCATGGGAGAGCTCAGGGCCGAAAAGGAATGACCCCCAACCAAACCAAATCTAAGAGACCATGGCTGTATCCAAAAGTGCTTCTAGGAAACAAGCTAATGTGATTTGTAGGTGCTCCTATCTGGAACGGGGTGGTGTGTACTGGTACATCTTGGCGTCAAAATTACTGATGATGAGAGGTTGGATTAAGATAAGTCAGCGCATGGGGAAAGAAAGATTAATGTACCACACCACCAAAGGGAACTGGAGTTAAAAACAAAGATGACGGTGTATAAAGAAATCATCATGCCTCCGCTGGCTTATGTAGCTGAAAGTTGGCCGAATATTAAAAAAATTGGGATCCGTGTACAAGCTACTGATATTAAGTACCTGAGAAGAGCTCTCGGTGGAAGTAGATTGGATCGGATGGGAAATATAAGAATGGAGGAACAGCTTTTAGAAAAGGGTTGACGTGGTTCGAACCTGTGCACAAAATGCCGATCAATAGATTCCCAAAGAGTATTTGGGAGACAAAGACTGGGGGGGGGGGACGATCACAAGGACGCCCGATAAATGGAAGGACCTCTGGCAAGAAAATGAGAAACCACTCTTTGTGAAGTCAAGAAGTTGGCAACGGATAGAGAGGTATTTAAGAAATGGATCCAACCTGCCCCGACACTGTAAGGTATGTTAAGGAAGAAGATCTAACAAACCGAGTGCTTTGGTACCGATCTGTCTAAACAGCTTTATCTAATCATCAATCCACTGAACCTTATCAAAGTCTTGCAAATTGGACTTAGTCACACCCTACACCTCATATAACCTTCACCAGGTTACGTTTATATATCCTGTACCAGAAGGTAACAATTATTAATTTTTTTTAAAAATAAATTTCTCTATCACAGTTTCTGTATAATTTTATTTTTTAAACTATCGGATAACTGTTATAAAATAATTTTTATTTAAAAATATAACTTAAATCATTGAGTAACTTTTTCCTAAATTTCACTTTTGAATATATTTTAGTTTAATGTTCATTTTAAGAAAAAATAATTAAAGTTAAAGGTTGCAGTTTAATGGTTGCCATCATGAAGTTTACTGACTTGACAGGAATTAACTATTGTCGTGATAGCTGACAGTACATATTGTAGGAGAGAAGCTACCTTCATGACAGCAGTGTGGTGACAATACTATCTCACTTGGTATTGCTTGATAGGTGACAGTAAATTTTAAACGGCCTACGATAACTAGAAATAATTTGTTTTTTGTCAAATATGCTGAAAACTACTATTCCTACTAAGATAGTTGTCATAAATTACTTTATAACACATTTAACCACCTTTACTTTGAGTGCTAATGGACATCTCTACGACTAATCGTTCCGAAGAAAGATCGCTCACATTAAATTCAAGAACTACTGATATTTCAGTATATATCTCTTGAAATGTTGTAAAAAAAACTGTATTTCGGGAACTAATGGACGTAAACAGCTCCACTAGGTCTCATATTTTAGAAAATTTACTCTGTTTTAAATTATTGTAGTTTGTTAGTTTTAAGAATATAGAGCTCCAAATGAAAAATTAATTTTTCATTTAATTAGTTTTCTCACTTTTAAATAGTGTGCCATAAAGTTTAGGGTTGTAGGTAGTTTTAAATATAGATCTCCGATAGAAAAGAACTGTCATTAACTACATTATAGCACATTAAACTAGTTTTATTCTGAGTGCTAATAAACATCTGTACGTCTAAAGGGGCCTCTACATGTTGGCCAAGCCATGGCGAACTCGGACATGCGCGAGCATGTGGATGGGTAGCTTGGCTTGGTTGGTCTAAGCTCGTTGCCGATCCGTCGAGGGTCGGTTTTTGGACACAGATCAAAGGGGTTCGTGAGAGCGCTCGTGTAGCATCTCCACCATTGTTCTTTGTCTAGTTGCAACTGAGAGCTGTTAGGAGGTTGTAGTTAATTTTTATAATTTTAGTTAAAGTTTTATATTTAATCATATTTATTTATATTTAATTTCCTTTAATTTTCTTTTTTTTTTTGTAATAAAAATAATATAATCCCAGTGCAATGGCTGAAACCACTAGTACGTCCGCCATGCTTGCCTCTTTGAATAACACTGACATGTGGATGGTCCGCTCTTTGTTTACCGAGCATTTGTACAAGCCTCCGATTCGAGGCGAGCGGCCAACATGTAGATCCGCCTTAATGATTCCTCAGATATAGTTCTTTATAATTCAAAAATTTTGTCCGATAACTAGAGATCTACATTTTGTGACTTTAATTTGGAAAATATTACTCTTATGAAGATATATGCCATAAACTACTTACTAGCTCATTAAACATTAATTTGAGACCTGGCAGACATCTCTACGTCTAATCATTCCTGAAATATGGTTTTTCCTTATGAAACTTTATATCTCGAAATGATGAAATGAAGTATCTCGGGAACAATAGAACGTAAATAACTCTATTAGAGCTCAAATTTATTCTACTTTAAATGATGTCCCGTCAGGTTTTCTAGTCTTGTAGGTAATTTCAACGCTATGGAACTCCGAATAAAAAATTAATTTATTTTTTTACATCTAGTAATAACCTCCATTTTGTATTCCCTATATCTATACTTGGCAGACTCATCAATTTCGACTAGTAATTATTCATAGTTTTCATTAGAGTAATCAAAAATTGGGGTGAAATAACTGCCTTTCTAGTGGGCTCTTGTAATATCAGGTTTAAGTCAGTTTCACGATGATATACAGAATACACTGGAAGTGAGCCACGTAGGAGGATGGTGATTAGCAGTTGCAACATCATGGCATCACATGGCTCTTCAAGTTGCAACATCAAGGCATCACTTGGCTCTTCAAATTGTAACATCAAAGCATCACATGGCTCTTCAAGTTGCAACATCAAGGCATCACATGACTCTTCATATTGCAACAT
>NW_027110032.1:115988-120464 GCF_000696795.3 Halyomorpha halys | reverse complement strand
AATTGTAACATCAAAGCATCACATGGCTCTTCAAGTTGCAACATCAAGGCATCACATGACTCTTCATATTGCAACATCATGGCATCACATGGCTCTTCAAGTTGCAACATCAAAGCATCACATGGCTCTTCAAGTTGCAACATCAAAGCATCACATGGCTCTTCAAGTTGCAACATCAAGGAATCACATGGCTCTTCAAGTTACATCAAGGCATCACATGGCTCTTCAAGTTGCAACATCAAGACATCACAAGGCCTTTCAAACGGTACATTTCACATTAATATATTCAATAAACATATTAATTATTTCAAATTCGTGCAAAATATCTCTAAGTACATTAATAACATGTTAAAAGAACTATTGCACTTCTATGTGCAATGTTTTCTTTCAAATATTTACGCGAGCATTAGAGTACTCTAATTGAGCCATTTGGGAAGGAGAAGGGTAAAAGCTCTTGAGAGAGGCAATCATAAGACCATTAAGGTCCAATTTGATCATTAGTTGTCCAAAGTATTCAAATATCGACAGGTCTTATCGCTCCCATCTATTAGCAACTTGGGCAATTAATAATCTTTCAGAAAGGGGCTCGGCCTACTGAATCGGTAGATGTGACATAAAGGATGATTGAATATACCCTCCATATTATATTCAAGATTGCGAATTTTGAAGGTTGTTTTATTTGGCACAAATTGGATTGGAACCAATAATAAATTTATAGATAAATTTTACTAGGTAGGTATTAAGAAGTTGACAGTAGCAATTAGAGATAAGGAGAGAGAAAAAAATGCTTTATTCATCTATGCTGCCCAAATACATCGGGGGTACATTACACAGCATACTGATCAATCCCTGATCGGACATATATAACTAACATATTTTTACATGATATAATAAAATAGAAAGAAAACATTCCCCCTTCCCCACAGTTTTCTTTTTCAAACAATTTCAGTCTACACACTAAATACAAATATTTCAATTTATTCCTTTTTTCCTTCCCTTTCTTGTCCATTCCATTTCACAATCTTTATTTCATTTGATCGACAAATTCACTCTCCCAAATTCCCCCTCTCAGATCTTCCCTGTATAAATAAATATAATAAAAGTAATATATTAATAATAAAGAAAAATATTTATTTTTTGTTGATATGAAAATTCCTACTTAAGGAGTTCTTGAGGCGCGAAAACAAAAAATCAGTTTATCATTACCTAAAATACAAATGTTTAACAAAAGATAAATAAGCCTTGTATATATTAATATTTTGGCATGCGATCGGATAAAATCGGGTGCTCTCGGATATTTCCGATTTCCTTGTCTGTGTTGACCCTTGTCGCATAAAAACCCTTTTTTCATCATTCGTTAATTATAAAATTCATCCATATTCGAATTTATCCATTTTTAATAACTAGTAACAATCAGGGATTGTTAATAATTTCAAAGGTTTTTTGAATATTCGGCATTCAAGATCTCATATAATTTTTCGATGAGGATAAGGCTAATATTAAAGAAGACTCGATTGTACATTGATATTCCAACATTAATAAAAATCGTTCAGGATGTTTTTGGGAAAATCGAAAATTAACCTAATATCGATTATGTCAACTTTAACGAAGTTGCTGTCACATCCCTGCAACGTAATGATATAGGACCGTACAAATATTGGACCGTTCTGATATCAATCGACACAATTAACGATGGTAAATTTCATGCCCGTCACAATGAATCGATTGCAAGCAGGCACGAAACCAAATTTGTTCCTCTTGGTCTAAAATCTAAAACGCGCGTAGAGATTTTCGATTCTGAGGACAAGCATTGTTTTAACTTCCTCCATGGATGCAAAACTTCGCCACCTTTAGTAGCGACGCTGACGTTTCAGCCTAATTTTGAATGAAGATGAGAATCATTTAAACAGATGTCAAACAAATGAATAAAGAAAAAACAGGTTAAACCTAAATAAGTATAGAAGGTAACAATGATAAAAAAGTATAAAAAAAAAGGGCTTTTATCGATAATCATTGCAACTGAAGTGATACAGATGTACAGGTAATAGATATCGAAGAGGAAATCTATCCGTTAAATGGGGTTTTTGCCAATCACCAAATAAAATAACGAAGAGTAATTATAAGAACGAAAACAAAGAGCTTCATTAAATGTAAATAAAATATATAAAGGTTAACTGTCAAATAAAATTAACTATATTCCAAATAAGGGAGTGGGAGTATTTTTTTCGTCGGTACAAGAATCCCATTGAAGTCCTATACTGCCTAACCATGGTGGGTGAATCAAGTATTTCATTTTGAGGGACCGCCACTCAATGAAAAAAGTCAACGCCCCAGGCCGGATCCTAACCGGCGCCGCCCGCAGATATCAGATTGATAGACCTGACACTATCCACCTGAGCTATGGGCGACCCTCGAGTGAGTGTAATATAGTATTTAAGGCATGAATTCTTGGGTTCGAGTCCGGTTCCGATAGAAATGTATTCTCTATTTAATGAATGGGACTGGGTATGTATTTATATTAAAATATCTTAAAAACTAAAAATCGAAATTGCATACTGTAAGTGAGGGAAATGTTCAGCATACCATCCTCATTTTTATGAGCTATAATTAAAAACTGCATTATAGTGCCATCCCGAATTAGAGAGCCGAAAGTGGAAAAGATAGCGCCTAAAAACATTCTGTTAGGGTAAATAATTATAGCAATACGTTTGAACTTAAAACATTATTTACAAAATAATTAATAAACAATAAAATATTATAATAAAATAAGAAAAAAAAGTTATTGTATTTTTGTAAATTAATCATTAATAATAGGAGTTTAATAAATGATTTTGTTTTAAGAAGTTTTGTCGGCCAGTCCCAAGACTGCTATAATTATTTTGAAGAATGCATTGCTTTATCACCCTGATGACCAAAGATCAAACTCAAATAATGATTGTTTGATTATCAAGCAATATAATCACAATTGCTCGTTGATAAAAATATTTTATAATATTCAGTGGGGACCTCAAGTCCCAGAAAAAATAAATATATTTTTCATATATGTATATATAGTTGATCGTTTTTTGACCGCAACCCTGACCATCTACTTATATTTATAAATATATTTTTCATTTCATTCTTGATATATATCAGATTATATATCCATGTATACATATTATTATATACACATATATTCATCTCATAACTCACGAAAGGATTGTCCATTTTATCCTGGTCCTCTTGCGTCGGGCGCGTGGCCCAGAGCGAACGTTCATTCCCGAAGGAGCTGCGGGGTGGACTGTGGCCTAGGAGAGCAGGAGGTAGCCATTGGCTACTAGAACAGTCGATAATGTTCCCCGATTGGACAGTTCCTATATGTCCTATCTCGATGGAAGGGATCGATACCTGTCCATGTGCCATCCACTAGTTAAAGTCATCAGGGCTGTCGCAAATGAGGGAACTTTGGGAAAAATTGTTGATAGCCGAACATTGTCATGTTTTCAGAAAACATATACTTATAACATTATACTGTTTATAAAACATCTTTAAAAATTAAATGACAATTTGGAGGGAAATTATATCTGCACCTCCAGGATAAAGGAAAGGAAAAAGCATCCATATTTTGCTAATTTAGTATTATTACATATTTTATTCAACCATTTTCCTTTCCCTCATCATACATATGGAACATACAGTAAGGGAAAGTTTTAGTAACGAATTCCAGTTTTAAACGAAAATACAAGTTTTGAGGTTCCCAGAGTCCAAATAACAACAAAATTTTTGATAAAATCGATCGACTATAATGCCAGATTATAAAATGATTTTTCACATTTTTTTTTTTCAATTGTCTCCGAAACATTAGACATTATGAGGTTTAGGAAAGGAAGTTACATGTCCATTTTTGTAAGAAATTTTATATAATTTAATTTTGCACAGAACTTATTTTTAACCAAACCTAAGAATTTTCAAAATACCAATAAAACACAAGGATTTTAACATATACTGCCCTATCAATAATAGACAAATCTAAATTAAAAAAAATAAACAATTTATGAACTAAAAAACAACTGAGAGTCGATATTATCAAATGTGAAAAAATAAATCGCAATATATATTTTCTGAAATCAAAAAATTATCCATTACCAGCACAAATTATTGCTATCATGAAATTTTAATACTACTTGAGGTAATTTAAAAAATTTGTAAACAATAAAAAAAATTAAATAAATGCTAATGTCCTTAAAAATAAATAAATAAAAATGTGCTAATCAATACGTCAATTTCCAATAAATATTTCAGACAGCCAAAATGGATCCTTATTAATATTTGATAGACCTGAAACAAATTTTTAGCATCTTTAATAGAGCCGTATTATAAATCTGAAAATGGGGTCTATAATACGTTTTCATAATGTAAACGTATCATTTTACGTTTTAAGAATTTTATATTTATTGTTAAACGAAGTTGTTTTTCCTTAGATTTTCAATAAGGTTT
>NW_027110032.1:98087-114898 GCF_000696795.3 Halyomorpha halys | reverse complement strand
TTTGTTTCCACCGGGCTCCTGGAATGTATCTGTGGTTTGACGGATGAGTCTATACATGTCTCACACTATGTGGTTTAATGATTCTCTTTTGTTTCTAATTTCTTCGGTGATTATATGAAATATTTTGTTCTCCAAATAGCAAAATTATATACTGTGCGTGGGTAAGAGAAATGACGAGGTCTTTTTGGACAAAAAGTGTACAAATGAATCTTACAAAACTACGAGAGATTCTTTATGATTCTATAGATAATAACAATTACAGAAATTATGTTTACTAGTCATTTATAACAATGCAGTTGAAAAAAGATTCTGTGTCTTAAAAACTAAAAATTCTAAAATAAAATAATTACTATGACAATTGATTGGAGAAGATGGTCGGAGGTGTGGTCAGCAAATAAAGAAATAAAGAAACAAAAAAATATTTATTTATGCCGACGTTTCACCTGAGTTTCAGGTCTTCATCAGGGAGTCAGCGAGGATGTGGGCCAAAAACTGTTGAGTGAGGATGAGTCCCCTGATGAAGACCTGATACTAAGGTCGAAACGTCGGCATAAATAAATATTTTTTGTTTATTTATGTTGTTTTTTGCTGACCATCTTCTCCTATCTGTAATCTACGGTCAACTATCTACACCTTATTATGATAATTATTTAAGTATAATATTTCTATACAATTGTTTATTATTTAGATGTATTAAAAGAGGTTTCTTTATTTTTTAAAATTTATCTTATTTGTTATAGAAAGGAAATTATAAGAAGGAAGTCGGTTCTAAAGGACATATAACATGTTATAAAATATTAAACCAGTTTGAGGTTAAAACTACAGCAATTCATTATGGAAGGAAGATTAAATGTGTCAACTGTTTGGGTAGCATTAAGAATATCAAACCCTTTGGCTATCCATTTCTACAAAAGTGCGCAAACACATTAAAGAAATTCGACCTGTCACTACGTTATACTCTATATTAGAGCACTGAAATGAATTGCCAAAATCATTGATTTACGAGTAAAAAGTTTCGCTATATGAAGCCTTCCAAGGAATAGAAATAGCGCAATAATAGAGCCGTAAAGAAATGGAGCATTAATTTTCATTTATAGTTTTAAAAGAGCTGCCATTTTATGCCATTTTGCCATTCGACTGAGAGAAAGATTTAAAAAAATATCTAAACCAAATGTTTACAACTTTCACTTACCACCCCCTTCCTCCCCCCACAACGTCCCCAAGTATTGTGTAAATTGGAGGGATCATGTTGAACTTATAAGGATAATACTGGACTCCCAGGGAATCATCCACCATCACATGCATGATAACTAAGAATAGTACAAGAGGTCCAAGAGGAGAAAAAAGCCAGTTATCTCACCCCAATTTTTTATTATTTTAATGAAAACTATGTATAATTAGTGAAGAGTCTGCCAAGTGGGGGGGAATAAAAAATTAAAAAAGTTAGGGGGAATAAAAAATGGCGTCTGTTTGAAAGCAGTAAAAAAATTTAATTTTTCATTCGAAGCTCTATATCTTAAAAAGTAGGAACAACACAAGAAAACATAAGAGCACTTCATTTAAAGATGAGCAAATTTGCTAAAATATGAATACTAAAAGAGTTATTTAAGTTAAATAGTTCTCGAGATATAGCTTTTTAAAAAGCAACATTTCATAAAAATGTTGTATGGGACGTACTGAAAGATCAGTAGTTAGTGAATTTATTTTGAAATATCTATATCTCTAAAACCATTTGACGTACAGATGTCTATTTGCACTCTAATTAAAGCTAGTTTAATGAGCTATAAAGTAGTTTATGATGTATCTTCGTAGGAGTAATAGTTTTCATGAAATTTGCTAATATAAATTGATTTATAGTTGTTCGGACAAATTTTTACTTGCCAAATTTATATTCATATGTTAATATCATAGAAACTACTACCCCTACGAAGATAAGTGTCAAAGACTACTTTATAGTAAGTTAAATTTCCTTTACTTTAATTGTTGGCAGACATATGTGCGCCTTATGGATCTGGAGATATATTTTTCAAAAATCCAACATTTTATACGAACAACTAGAAATTAATATTTTGTCAAATATCATAAAAACTACTAGTCCTACAATGATAAACATTATTAACTATTTTATAGTAAATATAACTAGCTTTAATTTGAGCGTAGGCAGACATCTGTACGTCAAATGGTTTCTGAAATGAATTTTTTCATAAATCAAACTTATTCTCTGAGCAACTATTAATCAGTTTAGTGTAGCAAATATCTTGAAAACTACTATTCCTACGAAGGTAAAAGGTCATAAACTTCATTATAGTCCATTATACTAGCTTTAATTTGAGTGCTAATAGACATCTGTACGTCACATAGTTCCTGAGATATAGATTTCTCAAAATAAATTAACTAACTACTAATCTTTCAGTAGTTTTTTAGGAAATTTTGCTTTTTAAAAAGCTATATCTCTAGAACTATTGGACGTAAATAGCTCTTTTAAGACTAATATTTCAGCAAATTTACTCTTCTTTAAATAATGTCCTCTTAGGTTTTCTAGTGTTGTTGGTAGTTTTTAAGATATAGAGCTCCGAATGAAAAATTAGTGTTTTTTAAGGTTTTGAAACAGCCGCAATTTTTTATTCCCCCTACCTATACTTGGCACACTCGTCAGTTATGACTAGTAATTATACATAGTTTTCATTAATGTAATCAAAAATTGGGGTGAGATAACTTTTTTTCTTCCCGGCTCTTAGTACTAGAAGGATGGCGATGTCTCGGTGGAGAGCACGCATATATTGCACATTTTGTAACTAAATCATTTTAAACATCTCTGCAACTTTATATTTATTAAACATTTATTACAGTTTAACATAATTTGGTCCCTGCTAACAATAAAACAGTTTAACATAAGATAAGTTGTCTCGGGTTTTCTCGTTCAAATTGGATTTCACAAATCTCCTCCCTTTAATTATTCATATACTTGTTTTATATTTTGTATTTATTGATTGTTTATTATTGCAGACCATAAGAACTGCACTTTTCTTTTTTTTAACAATCCAAATTAAAGACACTTAAGAGAAAGGTTTATTCTAAATTTGGTCATTTAAGCCCAATCAGACTATTTCAATGGATATAAGACACATTGAAAATCACATAATTCTACATTAATATGGCGAGTTAAATTAAAACCATTCGAGTTGTTTTTGAGAAAATAAAAAAAAGTGCAGAATCGATTCTATAAAGTTGCATTTCCGATCAGTTGATTTTATCGAAAAGGTTTATTGAAAAGGTCACAGCTCAGACTATATACCCGGATTAAATATGTTATGTAAATTTTGTACGACATTTCGTTTTTGAGCTGGGTTGTTCACACACAGACCATATCGCGATACTTGGTTATTTGGACTCAACGGACCTCAAAGCGTGTGTGTGTTTTCTTTTTTGTCGAAAAGACGTCATGCCAAAACAATGACTTGCTTTTTTGAAAAAAAAAAAAAAAAAAAAAAAAAAAAAAAAAAGAAATTTTAATGCTTAGTAGGAGACTAAATAACGATTTTATAAAAAAAAATCGGAGGAACTATCATTATCAAATAAGCGATATAAGACACTTTCCAAAAAAACATAAAATACCATATAATTAAATTAACTTACGTATTCCCTGCCATATTATTATTAATTGGACTAAATATAATTTATATATATAAAAGGCATTGGTTCGAATGATTGTCCATGATAAACTTTTGAATTATTGGGCAAATTTACATGCTGTTTTTCCGTGTAGTGTTGAGAAGGCTCAAAGCTACTGAAATCATGAATGAGAAGGCTCAAAGCTACTGAAATCATGAATGAAAAGGCTCAAAGCTACTGAAATCATGAATGAGAAGGCTCAAAGCTACTGAGATCATGAAAGAGAAGACTCAAAGCTACAGAAATCATGAATGAGAAGGCTCAAAGCAACTGAAATCATGAATGAGAAGGCTCAAAGCAACTGAAATCATGAATGAGAAGGCTCAAAGCTACTGAAATCATGAATGAGAAGGCTCAAAGCTACTGAAATCATGAATGAGAAGGCTCAAAGTCACCTGAACCCCTTAAATACCACATTTGTTTAAAAGAAATACAAAATTAGAAATTTTTCACCTCGATTTACTTTGAGGATTTTAATTTATTTCCCAATGACAATAGTTCATATGATAATATAAAACCATATTTATTTATTTTGTATATAGTATGTAGTATGTATATTTGTATATGGTTTTGTTTATTTATGTTGTTCTTTGCTGACCGCACCCCCCGACAAACTTCATCAAGCATTAATCTACGGTCAACTATCTACACCTCGATAATATAAAATATAAAGTAGTGCATGTAATAACTTCTCTTTATTTTAACCAAATCCTCGTTACTACAACCGTTAGAAAGCAAAATGTCTGCTCAACTTTCAACCAACTATTCTTGTGTTTTATCAAGAATTATCATTTAATATCACTATAATAGATAAGACTGAAAATACAGGAAACTCGTCGATTTGTACTATTACAGCACTAACTAGACAAACGGTCCAAACTTCCAATTCATTACAAAAAACTGAAATTAACTTGACAATTATAAGGCCTATCTGGACATACGGCGTTGAGCTCTGGGGCTCCACTAAACCTTCGAATTCCTCTCGTATCCAATCCTTACAATCCAAAATCCTTCGTAAAATCCTAAATGCTCCCTACTTTATCACAAATAAAATCAATACAAATACCTTAATGCTCCATTTGTAACCGATCTAGCCCGAACCAGATATCAATCCTTCCATTACAAACTCTCTAAACACTCGAACCCATTAGTTTCTAATCTTGCTTCCTCTTTTATTCCGGACAATTCTCCGAGGCGTCTGAAAAGAAGATGGCCTCGAGACCTTACATTGTAAAAATGTTTTGAGGTAGCACTCTCGTTGGGTAGTTTATCAATAAATAAATTTTTAAAAAATGGATAAAACCTTAGAAACAATATTATAAATAAAGATAATAAAACAATCTGTTAAAAAACTAGAACAACTAAAATAATAATATATGTTTAATTTTGACCAAATACATTAATTGATATCAAAGTTTCATCATTTAATTTGTATATATCCTCAATTTTAGCATTGTCGGGTCAACTAGCTAATACTTACAAAAGGGAATGGTTGGAATCGTGCCCACAATATTTTTTTTAATTAATGAATTACATGCTGTTTTTAACTATGTACTCGTGGGAAGGTTTAAAGTCACTGACATTCACGATTTCTGCGGAAAAAAAAGTTATATACAAAATTAAAGGTAATTTAAATTAATCATTAAAAGATATGGCATGGTGAACTTATCAATCATATATTTGGAAATTTGTAATTTTGGCGGGTTGTATGAGAGATTTGTTTATTTATTATTATAAATTATTTATTACACGAAACCTAAGTAGTCCCGACCATTCTGGAGATTATATATTGTATATTGTATTTTAAGATTATATATTGTATTTTAAGATTCTTATTGGACCAATATTATCAATGAAGCAACAAATACTTTTTCTATTACATGAGTAGACACGCCACATATTTTATTTATGGGTGCAGTGAAACCTTTTGATGAGGACCAATCGCTTTAAAGGACATCCCCATTTCCAGGACAGTTTTAAATATACGGTACTGTTGCATATGAAAACAATCAGCTTGAACCCTCTTTTGATGCAACCCCCTAGATAGCGGTTGTGGGTAATGACAATTATCCGAAAATTGTTTAAGCAATAATATTTTGTTAACCTACACAATCTTTTCTTAGCTTAATAATCTTGAAATCTATAGATAACAAGCAGAAAAAATAATTTAAAAAAATTGGACCGAACTAAATACCCATTTTTTAGTGAGTAGAATTAACAAGTAACATTGATTGAAATCAGTGACCCCACATTTCCCATGTCAGTATTTTTTCAATAATACATGTAGCTGGTATAGAATGGTGCATTTCTATTTTGTGTCTTTTGGTCTATTTGGTACTTGAGAACTGGGAGCAGTTTTGGATGTTGCAAGTCCAACCATTTAAACGTCAGACGAATGAAATTTTGAGTTACTGGCATTGTTGGTATTTATAGCAATTGGAATTACTAAAAACACTGTATATTCAAAAGCAATATTTTTTGCAAAATCATAATAAAAATGTGCATGTAAATGTTTAAATTTAAATAAATACAATAATATGAATCAAACTACCAATTGCGTTTATTCAATCTATATTCATAATCAAATCTAGCGAGAGCGAAGCATTGCTTAGGTATATAACACACAGTGTACTATTGCACTACAAGCTAGTACTTACTTAATATTCCCGTGATAGGTAGTTTGAACCTCTTTGGAACTTGGTAACACCTTTAAACTAAGCCGAAGCCTCACTGACAGCTTTCCAATATCCATTGAGCAAGTGAACATAATGTTGCTAGAGCGTTATCAATAATGCATCAAGACCTGAGGGTGACCTCTCGCGTGTCCAGTCGTCTATGACGATGACCTTTCTCCGGCCACTTCCTCCTCAAGATCATAGAGGCGGTGCACAACATGATGTATGCACAGCATAATATACCGGATGAAGAGTAAGCGGAGGTGACAGTTTGGCAAATAGTAGATTATTCACAAGATTTCCTTCTGAGAAGAATAGTGTTCCGGTAAATACTGACAAGAAAATTGTGAGCTTTGAGTTGCTTGGACATTCAGCAACGATCATTCAGAATTAGGAAAATCAGGATCAGACTGACAACGCTCATCGATTCTATTTATTTCACAGAAACTGTTATCGATTTCTCAAACGGTTATTTCTGGTCATTACAATTAAGAAAAATAGCTGAGTAATTCATATTGTAAACGCCATAATACAATTACCTTGTAAATAGTATTTGATTTTTATTAGTGTTTAATTTAGTTACATATATTTTTATTTGTATAGTTTTATTTAGATTTAGTTGTCTGAAAAGAAAAAAAAAAGTAATTATATTTGTTTGTAATAATGAGTAATAGATACAGTTGCTATGGGCTGATGATTGTTGCTAAGGCGTCACCCTACCAACGGACCGACCATTATTTTTTTTATAGTAGTTCCGACTAATTAGTGGCCCTGGTAGCGTCATTAGCAGCCCTGTCTGCGTTTGGTTGATATTATTTTATTTGACATTTTTAACGCATTGTAAACAATACGACTGCTGGATATTTGGACCACCGATTAGCCAGACCTACACATCTCGGCAGCACTCTTCCTCTGACCTATCGGAGAGGAGCAACCTTTCGTCGTTCAGTATTTATTTATTTTTTTGTTATTAATTAGTTTTATTGTCATTTTCATAATTTATCGAAATATTTTATTTTTATCTGAAAGGCCTTTTTATTCTTACTTGTATATTTTGTTTATGTTAGTTTTTAAAATGTTTAAATTGGCCAAATAAATGTTTAATCCGAGCCAGTTTGTTTTTTGTTCATTTTAAAGCCTTCCAACAAAAAGACATAGTCGATTTGAGGTGGCTTTAACACATATATAACAAAATGATTCAGACATTAATCGATTCCATATATGCTTATAATTATTTTTTTACCAAACCGCTCCTATAACAAAATATTTAGGGGAAAACTAGAGTTCTCAACGATCATCGGTTCAAATCAATTTTTAAAAGCAAGATTCGAGTATAATTATAAACCAAATTGTTTCTAGGAAGATGGTCATGATAGAATTCAAGAAAGATATAAAAATAGCAGAAAAACTGTAACCAACGTTTCGCCCCACTTTACAGGGCTACATCTAAGCTGAATTTTGTTTCATTGTCGTATAAATTAAATTATTTCAAAAATAAATGATTTTAATGATCTATTTTAAAAATATTACTTTAAAAAATGTCCACAAGTCTACTGGCAGACCTTATCCTTCAACTGCGAACGGTATTTCACCTTTTTAAGTGATTCCCAACCCATTAGAAGTATATCAGAAAATTAGATGAATTTCCCGACAAATCGAACCATTTCTCCATCACCAGGAAACATACTAAAACTAGGACAGCGGGCGTTGCAAGGGTGACGTCATGCCGGCTGCATCGGCTTTCACAAACTTAAAAAAAATTATAATCTTATAAAAATGAACAGATTTACGTCAAATTTTGGAAATAGTAGTTTCAAAATTATATCTGTGGTCCAAAAATTATTTCATTGAAATTTCCGCAGGTTGGGAACTTCTCTCCGCAAGGTATGTGCTTAGGGTCGTGAAGGGGATGTTAATTCCTACAAGTATTCGCTGTAGATTTTGCAGGCTTGGAAATCCACTCTCTAAGGCATGAACTTACGGTCCTGAAGGGGTAGCTAGTCCTACAGGTATTCCCTGTAGGTTTAGCTACGGGAGAAGGTAAAGGGGGGCTCCAGAGAAAGGCAGAAGTGAAATAATAGTTCAATATACTTTTCCTAAAATAGAGTTAGAATAATCTGAACCACTGTATACATTGACACTCAGTGCGTTCTAACGAGGTGGATAATCTCACTTTGATTTTTTTCCCTACCTCCTAAAATTTTTATTTATAAGAACTATTACAAGGCTATATCTAAAAATACATACAAATAATTTACAAAAGCCTTTCCTTTGTCACATGGCAATATAAAGGAGTGGGCCGTGTATGAAGTACGCCTTCAACTGAAGACCAGCCGTACCTTCACTTTTTATTGGCTGGTTGAATTGTAGAGGACTGTATATTGCAATGAAAATAAAATATTATTAACAGAAAGAAAAATCTATGGCATGAGTTACAGGTGGTGTAGGAGTGGCCATGTTAGAACATTTATTGTTAAAAAGTGTTAATTAATTTTGATCATGGTCTATGGATTTAATGATGTCGATGATGATGAATTATATTGAATGATGTGGACTTTTTTTTTTTTTTTCAAAACCCCTTCAAAATTTTAATGGCGTATTTATAAACAATGAACTTTCTCCTTTTTCTGTAGAACATCTACTTTCTAAGGAGTCCTTTGGAGTGTATTATTTTTGTTGTCAGAATTTATAAAAGTGTATAATGTGTTGGGGCACACATTATTTCTGAATTTAACAAACTTAAATCTAATAGAAACTTAATCCTAATACTACGTGACCTTACGTAGTGTGTTGCCAACGCACCGGAGGGGGGCAGGTGTTAACGTGTTGAATAACGGATTCGTACAGTACTGAAGTGAATCGAAAAATTTGATCTGTCGTCGCTTGATGAACTCCGGCACAGTAGGCAACTCCAATAATTGATGCAGCTCCGGTGGCCTCTTCCTCCTCCATTATGTTTTGCGTACGATGATGTGGACTTAATCCATAATTCCCTTTTATTCTCCGCATTCCTATATCTCTTCTTGGCGCTGATACGGCTCTCTCATACACAAGTTTCTTCTTCTTCCCACAGAGAGCGCTAGAGAAGGTAGGTTTTGGTGTCGACCACATGGGGCGCTAATATTACTTTCATTATTGGGAGCTTATCCATTTCAGACTTTCGGTAACCAGGTTACCCGAAACAGTTACACTATTGGCACAGGAGTCGCTGGCCGGGAGTAAAAGAACCGGGAGGGGCCACTGGGGGATAACAGGGGAGGATTAAGATGACTTCAAGCTCTCACTTTGATTATTCGAGTTTGTGTTAGTGAAACCTCTGAGCTTAAAAACGCCATCGAGAGAAACTACGTGTAAGATGTAAGCTCTTAGAGAATCAGAAGATTCTATTGAAATCGTTATTGATTCAAATAATACATTTAAGAATATAACAACATATTACAGGGTTATTACATTTGTATAATTAGAATATTTACAATAAATAGTACATATACCAATTTACGACGATTGGTCGTAGTTCATGTCGTAACCAATAGATTGCTCAAGTCAGCCCATAGTTATAATATATACCAGAATGTAACGGTGTTCCTACAATCTGTTTGATGTCATCCCATTTTTCCCCGACATTCATTGAGTCACGGTCATCGTTAATAGTTAATAAATACATTAATAATACAATGTACTTGGACAAAGACCTTGCAAGCAGTTTGGAAAGGGCTGTTTTGGGAAGAGTATTCCTGGCCCAAGCCTTCGCACGAAATGTTTCCAACCTCTGCTCTTGAATTATTGAACGACTCATTCATAGAATCATGAGGGAACCTCGAAGTGTCAAATAAATTAATGAAACAGGTCTGTTCGGTAAGTTGTTACAACGTCGAAGCTAATCTAGTATTAATCGTAGAATCTAGGTCACTTTAAAATGAAAATCACAAAAACAACGTCATCGCTACGTCATCAGAATATTTTTAATAATGTTCGATCTCATTAACTGACGTCAGAATCAAATACTCTATTACTTGTTCAACTAAAGGTTTGAAACTTGGTGGATTTCCTTGCTTGCTATTCTAAGAAGTTGGAAGGCCGAAGCAGAGACCAAGATTAAGAAGATCGAACTTATCAAAGAGAGTTGGGTGCCTAACCAATATAACCATGGATTGGATGCCTGACCAATATAACCATGGGTTGGGTGCCTAACCAATATAACCGTAGGTTGGATACTTAACCAGATGTTACGCTGGTAACAGCATGCTTTATTGGTTTCTTTCTTTTCTTCAAGTCCGAAACTTAAAATCATTTTTAGATTCTTCCAATCTCCGAAAACACATGAAATATCATTTTATAATTAAGATAATTATTTTCGGTAAACTAATCTTTAATATATCCTTTTGTTATTTTTTTATAAATTTATTTTCATTTAGTTTTGTATTATTTGTTTTTTGATTGTCTAAAACGTTCAGATCCGAATTTCAGGACTTCTTAGGACTAGTTCAAACTACATAACAACCAAGTTAGAATATAAACATTAACTATATAACCAGAATGTTTAATGTTCTTCTCCTTATGTTCTTATTTTTTTTTCGTGTTTACAGCTATAAATCCTATAACCTTTTGAAGATGGTACAATAAAACAAATTGAATAACACTAAATTATGCTTCGAATGTACCTTAAATTAATAACTGGGCAAAGAAATATTCTCCCAAAGCACTCGCTCCAATATGTTGGACTGGTTTATTCAATTCCACATAAAGCAGAACCGTGTTAACTAAGGAAGAAATTCATTTTTAAAATTATTTGCAAATATATGTTTTATTAGCTTTGTTTTAGGCATGAGGCGGCTGTATTATATCTTACGACTGAGAGAGGAGGGGAAGCTCCAAAGCCGTCATACCTGTGGATTCGGTTTTCGGCATTTTCAGTGCTCAAATCATGAAAAGTCGTACAAAATAGTTTGCGGTTTTCGACGATTTACTCTTTCAGAACGCTTTGGATTCCAAAAAAATGCGTTATCATTAGATTTTCTATGAAAATTCTTTATTTAAAACTAATCTATCGCTAGAAAATTCCATAATTAAGTGTTCTGGAAAAGAGGTTTCAAAGTCGTCTTCATTCACTATAACGAAGACTTATCTTTAGTCCCATTTTGAAATTCTTAAAACTTTAAAAAAGTATTGTCAATCAATTCTCGTATAGTATCTACAGTAGTAATGAGAAGCCATTCTAAAATACGATCTCCATTGAGGTTATACATTACTGGCAGTGACCCCTTGAATGGGACTTTCCCAGAAGGTGAAACAACCACAGCCAATACGTCAAGACAGTGGAGGGTGAGCTAACTCCTACGTCACGGGAGACCTAGCTCCACTTTGTCTACAAGCTCTTTTCCTTGTATTAGAGGACGAAAGTCTTTAGATCAAATCTATCCAACCTATATGTATCCTACTCTAAGATTTGATTTATTTATTTTTTAAAAATATATAAAATATAAACACTGTAATTTATATACACTACAATATTGTTTAGAGGTTTCTTATTTTTTACATAATGTTGTCTATCAATGATTAAACTTTAACCTGCAAAACAAAATATTCGGAAAATCCTGTAATTAATGGGTTTCATACCTCAGTATAATAAGTCCACGCTTGTCTCTAAAAATCTTCTGTTTCAGTTTTTCTGAAGGGCTAAGATTTTTTATTTATAGGTGTATTCATGTTGTTATGTTAAATGTAAAAACTTTTAACATATTAAATGTCAAAATTATATGATTGTGAGCAGCCTAATTTAACGTCCATGTTATATGTTAAATGGAGAAGAGCTCCTAGTAGATTTTTTAGGCAACTTGTTTCGTCACCTTGTAATCTTTAGAAGATATAAAGTCAATTTTCAAATTAATTTTTAATTAATTATTAAATATAGACATATCATTAGGGAGGTGAACAAACAGCACAGAGGCATATTGATATATCCAAAGAGATAATGCCTAGTATGACATAGCATTGGTTAGTGCTAAAGGGACAGATGAATGTATCCGTAGTGAACGACATTGTTTAAATAATGTTGGGTTGTAGATTTTAATAAATGAATATGTTTCAAAAATAAATGGATGTACTTAACAAAATAAGGTAAAATTGATTATTAGGTTTTATTTGTATAAATAAAACATTGTTGATAATATTAAATTAATTGTTGTAATAGGCGGAACATTTGTACTTGAGGATAGACGCGAAACGTGCTACAAACAAATATAGAATATTGATAATGTTCTTAATGGAAGTTTATTTTTTACCTTAACATCTTAATAAATTATTTTTGGAGAATTTAGAATTTGGACAGTGTCTGTTGTTGCTTTGAGACATAGATGTATAATGCTCAACCACGTTAAAGCAATATGAGGTGGGCAAACCATGTTTATATTTCTATTAGGTCATTGTGCGTAGTTCTCACAACATTAACACTCTAGCTAAGTAAACACTTTATGACGCAAGTGAACCTCTATGCGTCTAGTGGAATCGTAGATTTAATATTGGTCATCGTAGTGATCTGAACAAAGATGTCGAATCCAACTTGACCTCGGTCTGGGCCAGAGTTAAAAAGCTTTAAAATAAAGAAAATTTCGTTTATTTTTTTTCACTTTTGTATCTTGAAGGAGCGATTTTCAGACATAATCCTCTACAATATACATACATATGTATCAAGTATATAGTCTACTAATATACCAAACCCAACCCCAACATTCTAAAAATATAACAGAGATCTGTTTTATATATTTTTTAATATATAATTATTTTTAGTTTTATATTTATTATCTATATTTTAAACTACACGCTTACCTACATCATTGTAGAAAATTGTAGCGTTTTTTTTTAAATTGAATAGTACATATATGCGATGCGAAAATACAATTGATTTCATGTGTATATAATGTTATTTTATTTTAAATTTTTACTATTTATATTTAATACTTTAATTTTATTTTATGTGTCTTAAAGAGGGAAAAAGAAAAGGCATTTGAGGTTCAGGGAGAAAATTATAACTAGTAAGATAGGTAAATAAAAAATAAAGAAACAGGATAAAAAAAAATGTGAGTATAGAAAGAACAAAAATGACAACAAAAAAACATGCATTATAAATTTCCTGTACTACGAGAAGGTATAAAAACAAATTGTCGAACCAGGTATAAGCATGCCGAGTATTTAGCAACCCAATACAGTCGGGCAGCACGACTTCTCTCTCCCCCCCCCCCTCTCTCTCTCTCTCTCTCTCTCTCTCTCTCCCTCCCTCTCTCTTTCTCTACATGTCTCTATCATACCATTATATCTAATGGTATCATTAAAATACATCAAATTTAATAGATGTATTTTTATGTAAATACATTTGTAGATGTCAATAAATAAAAATAATAATATAATAGATTTCTTAGCTTTCTGAATTTTTTTTTTAATATCTTCATTGAAATTTAAAACTGTATATTATATAATACACTCCGTATTCTTCTTAGTTAAAATGGAGTGTTACAAGCGTGTAGTAAAACCACCCGTTGGTAGCACTCTACTTTCAGGATTTAAACGAAACATTTATGAAGTATGCGTTTTTTATCCCCAAATGCCTGGGACTTTTATGGACATAATATTTTGGTAGTACTAAATACCCAATACAGGTTGTTTCTTAATTTTTTTGAATATTTGGTTGTCCATTTTTTTTGCTCCAGCTCGACTGGACTGTATAACAATATTTACATCCTCAATGAGGAGCATGGAAGCAGCTGATTACTATGTAACGCGTAGGCAGTTCCCGAGGCGAGGAAATGTACGCACTGGGTGACGGGCTGGCTGCCTCGATTGCCAGGAATTGAATCATTGTTTGTAAAAGCTCTTGTTTATTTTTCCTTATTTCCTGTAAAGGACACGCCATTTCAGAATTATTCTTATGATGCAACTATGGAGTTTCAGATCTGTGATTTCATCTTTGAAAATATTCGAACAAACAATATAACAATAGGTGCTAATTCGACGACAAAACTATTCAGCCCCTTCTGTGATTTCCATCCTGAACGATATCCCGATCATTGAACGAAGAACTAAAATAGCAATTGCTGTAATTGAAGTAAAATAACCAAAACTGCAAATATGTATAGGAAGATTGTCAGGGTTGCAGTCAAAGGAGAAACAAAAATAGTTTACAACTATTTATTTAATAAATAACTATTTATTTACAACTATTAACAACTATTTATTTAATAAATATATAATAAATAGTTGTAAACTATTTTTGTTTCTCCTTTGACCGCAACCCTGACCATCTTCCAATACATCAATTTTTACTGTCAACTATATATACACATATATAGAAAATTGTAAATAGTTCTATGATTTCAACATTGGTTAATTTTCTGATTCAAAATGGATACTAGATATACCAGTAAGACACGTCAACGTAACCAAAATAAAATATCCAACTATTTCATAAATGTGGGGCACATTTGGTGCTAGCAGTCTTATATATTAGCTTATATAATAGCTTGGTACTAAGCCAAGATATCTCAAAAACCATTGGAGACGATGATAAGGCAATAGAATTGGTGTTTCAGTTTTTGAAATCACAAAATTTACTGACAAAAATATAACTTGATCGGAAGAAAGAAAAAAAAAATTAAAAATAAATAAAATAATCAAATCAAAAAATAAATAAAATTTAACGAATATTAGCAAAATTAAATAAAATATAAATGGCGTTGATGACCAATGAAGTTTGGCGCCAATAAACAACCATACAAACTAAGTTCAGTGCAGCGAGTTAAACCTTTTTTTTTTATATAACCCTCTGGTCAATTTTGACATACGGGGATATTATCTAGTGGTAAAGAACCTATTCCAACCATGTTAGATACAAGTCGGACAGGTGCTGTTGTAGTCAAAATTGATGCTTCAACTCCCTTGCCCATAACCGGCCCTCAAAGGCCCGGTTAACATAGAAGTAATTGCAAACTAATTTCATTCAATGGATCCTTATGCTAACTTTTCCTAACTAAAGTTAAGTTTACAGATATAAATATTAATTTAGGATGAACGTTGTGCTTCATCAAATTAAAAAATAGGTCTTATATAAATAAATAATTGAATTTTTATCCAGTTTAGTCTCAACACATTTTATTTTCCTTATAAGTCCGACGTTTCGGCCAATCCGGCCATCCTCAGGGACAATCTTAATACAATTTTTGAACTAAATGATTTAAAAACGCAACTTCATGCAGGCTATTCTGCACAGGTCAAAACAACTTCTATGAAACATTAAAGATTAGGTAAACTTATTTTTTGTTAATAAGTATATCCTACATTATGTCTAATTAGCTAATTAGTCAATTTTCACATTAAAAACAAAAATTAAAATTCATTTATCACAGTCACTATTTGTTAAAACTTTATCACAACAAAAATTCAAGATAAAGTTTCTGTCCCTGAGGATGGCCGAATTGGCCAAAACGTCGGACTTAAAAGGAAAATAAAATGTGCTGAGGCTAAAATGAATAAAAATTAAATTATTTATTTAAACATTAACCAGTCTCAAGAAAGTATCTAAAATCATAAATATAGCACTAATGTTTAAACGTATAAACTTATTATACATTATTATATCAAATATTTGTCTAATAATTGTCACTTTTTATCTAATTTTAAAATTTTAATTACAAATTATCACTCATTAATATTACTTTATTAACAGTAGTGAGCCTAAAGATCTGCATCCCCCGGTAGCAGATAATCTCGCCTGAGATGTTACAGTGGCACCAGCATTGTAACACTGTGGTCGCACCATACTAAGGTAGAGTTAAGTGCACTTACGCCTGCATATAGTTAGTAATCTTTTCCATCATACGTAATTATAAAAAAATCTTTCTACAACTCCTGCCAGGTATAATACCGCCGCCTCTAGCCGGAGGAACAAGTCCTATATTGTAGGAACTATCCTGCCAGGATTTGGTTCGCTCCGGGTATTATATTTTTGTAGTACCAGAGAGAGAAAATCTTTATTCAAAATATTGTGCTACCCCAACTGTATTGGGCTGCTGGCACACACCATACTTAAACTAAGGTCAGGTAAGTTGTTTTTTTTTTTTTGTTTTTTTAAATCTTAGAAGAAATTATAGACACAATGGAGTTATATGATTTTTTTCGTTTTATCATTTTTGTCCTTGTATTTTTTTACTTTCTGTATTTTTTTAAAATCCTTTCTCTTTCATATATTTTTATTCCTCTTTAACAAGCATAGATTAAAATTAGAATATATAATATAAATGGGCCGCCCGTAGCTCAGTGGTTAAAACACAGGCTTACCAATTTATGGTATTACATGATGTCTATTGGCGGTGCCGATTCAAATCCGGCCTGGGACGTTGACTTTTTTCATTGAGTGGTGGTCCCACAAAATGAAGAACTTTGACCCCCAACCATGGTTAGGCAGTATAGGACTCC
>NW_027110032.1:92747-97847 GCF_000696795.3 Halyomorpha halys | reverse complement strand
AATATAAATAATAAAGATTTTAAATAAATAACATATATACACTTAAAAACCTAAAAATCGTATTTTCTCACCTAAGTACTATTAATTCAAATTAAAAAAAAAAATTACCCATATTTTATAATGTAATAACATTGTGTGGAGGAGGGGGTTAGCTCAAATACAAAAAGATGTACAAAACTGGAATAAACTATATATACGAAATGAAATGCGAATTATTACCTAAAATCGACTTACCACTTAATAACATCGGTCTTAAACTTTTTTAAAACCATTTTCGTAATGAAGGGTCTAGTGATATCGATCAAATTCGTTATATTAATATACAATTCAATGTCCCACAACATTAGTTGGCTCTTATCCTCATTGAAATAGTCTAAAAGGATTAATTTAAGTGCCCAATTTTCAAAATTACTGTAAAGTAGATTTAATGTTTTTTATTACTTTAATGTTTTTTTTTACTTCCCCCGTTTAGTTTATTGGGCTCGAGTTGAAGTCTTCGCTATTTTTGTGATTTTCGAATATATATATATATATATATATAAGTTACGGTATGAGTCAGCTGTTATTTCGATGTCAGCTGACTGAGGAGATCAGCTGATCGAGGGTATATAACAGATGTAACGAACACAATAAAGTCAGTGTTTTACAGCAGTACAAGCGAGTTAGATCTTATTCCTTCTTCTCTTTTTTGATATTTTGCTTTTGCCAATACTTAACTTATATATAATATTATATAAAGATAAGGGAAGGCGAAACATTTGAACAAAAACTTGCTATTTTTCTCTTGTTATAAAAATTCGTATTGTAAGATTTCTCGAGGTGGGAATAAGGAATATAAATGTTGCTCCCGGCAAAAATACAGCACAGTTTAAAAATACAGTCTTGTTTAACAAAAGATGACGAACCCATAATGCATTCGGGGAAGATCAGCTGTCTCTGCCTTTCCCGTTAGAATGGGATGTTCCTATTTTTCCTTCTCTTCTCTTTTAGTTACTCATAAAAATTATTTCTAACAATGAGAACTGTTTATTTTTGATGAGGGAAAGAGTAAATAAGCAGTAAATAACTGTAAAATAAACGAAACGTGTAATAGGAAAAAATCTGGTAAGATTGACATACATGGAATACAGCAAATTGAAATACAGTCAGAAAGGTTATCCAACATGGAGGTGTAGTCACAGGTGTATGGAAGTTGCTGAGGTTGCTCCAACAATTTTGTTCAAATAAACAAAATTTGAGAAAGATCTTTCAAAAAGTCTTTTGAAAGCCCAAAAGTATTTCAATGAGTATATGATAAGACCTAGCTGATATTAGAGGTTATGTAATCCTACATTGATCTCGAGAGAGTAATCAAAGTTGCTGAAGTCGGTTTAGGGAAAATCAAAACAATGTGGAAATGTGACTATTAAGTGGCACTTTCGGTCGGCCGATTTTTCGAAAAGTTGCCGTCACATCTAAGACCATATACCCGACTTAAATATGCTATTTATGTTTCTTATGACTTCGTTTTTGAGCTAACCTGTTCACAATCACAGACTGACTATTTTGCAAAACTTCGTTTTTTGGAGTCAGAGAGGGGGAGAGAGAGAGATCCTCAAAACGTGTATTTGTATCGAAACTTTTGCAAGACCGCAATACTTTCCCTTTCTATATATTCCATAGCTAAGTAATAGGAATAATTAAAATAAATAAATATAAACTATGAAGGAATTTCATAATAAACTAAAGGAGAAATATATTCTCAGGTTGAAAAATGAATTCCAGAATTCTGGAAATTTTGCAGGTTTGAGAAGCCAAATATTCTATGATATATAATGTCTAACAGATAGAGGAGAAAACCAGAAACGCTTCAATTAACTCAAATTATAAATAAATGTTTTCGTGATTCCATGGTGATTATTAATTTTTTTACTAGGATTTTTACTTTTTTTTTAAACCTATAACATGTATAATGGATATAGAGTGAAGGGGAAATTCTGCCATCGTGGATAATAAAGAAATTACTGTATTAAGACGAACAATATAATACAATGCGGTACGATAAGTATAATACAATATAGAATAATTATAATTATACTAACATAACATAATAATATTATCTACTTTTAACTCCAAGTAGTGTGGTAATTGAACTTTTGTGATATGCACACATTAGCAGATTTTATATTTAAATTTTTATTAATAGAGTAATCTCACTCATTATCCACAATTTAAAAGTGTTTAATCATTATTTTCACAAAATCTTCATCCTTTTATTGATTTTTAAATGCAGAAACCATGTTACTTTAGAAAGAATCATAATTAAACTTATAAACAAGAAAATGGGAGTACTTATAAATAATATTACTGGAAACAAAATGGGAGTACTTATAAATAATATTATATATTACTGAAAAAAAAAAAAAATTGGCACGGGTTGAACGAACGAGGACATTTCCAATTGGGACAAAACATCGTCCGGTAATTATTTATGAAATCGATTGATGTCATGATAACAGAAAATCGATTCTATCAACGTTACGCCTGCTATCGAAATGATCCACGAATAGCAAATTTAAACATTTTAAGATATAAAGAGGTCATTTTTAATTATATTTTTCAAAATTAAACTTTAATCAACTTTCCATCCAATTAAAAAATATCTACATATCTTATCAGAAGAAGATAGTTGACCGTATGAATTAGGTTGATATATATCATCTACCACCTAATTTGCTGATATATATCATATACCACCTAATTTGCTGATATATATCATATACCACCTTATTTGCTGATATATATCATCTACCACCTAATTTACTGATATATATCATCTACCACCTAATTTACTGATATATATCATCTACCACCTAATTTACTGATATATATCATCTACCACCTAATTTACTGATATACCATATATCATCTACCAACTGATTCGCTGATATATATCATATACCATTTGCCGATATTCAAGTTTCCTTTCATTTCGCTTATCATTATTTTGTGCCATTTTATAATGAAAACAGAGTAAATAGAATTTAATAGCCGACAAAATTCAAAAGAGCAAGACAAGTGTGTGGCTACCGATGTTAGTTGCTTCCTTTGTTTATGAACCCTTGAACAAGTCCTGTATATGCGGCAAGTGACAAACATATTTACCCATTATTACATTCCTCTACAGGCTTTATTCAACTAAGATGTTATCTTCTTTAATATTATTTTTTACGATATACGAGCTCTAAGGTACTCCCAACATTAACTCATAAACAGCTTCTATCGTCATTTTAGTATTTCTTACGTTTACTATTAAGACTGCACTAATCATTTCACACTTATTTGTCTTAATGTATCTTAAAATGGAAAAAAGAAATGATTTAATACAAAAATCGGAATGATATATTTAAAAATATATTGAGAGAGAACGAGCTGATGGAACTTTATTTTGTTTTTATTTGAATGTAGCTCTCCTATTAAGTTCAATATAAATTTTAGTGGATCCTCAAATTGTGCAAATATATTGAAAGTAATTTAGTTTTAAGTATTTTAAAAATACCAAAGAATCAAGTAAAATATTAATTAAACAACAAGCAAAATTAGGTTGTAGACATTAGTTAAGTAATCCTACCTCCTAGATAAGAAATAATATGTTTTTCCAAAAAAAAAAAAATAATAATAATAATTAAACTGTTCAACTATAATGGAAGTAATTATTCAGTTTTTAGATTATGATACCAATGAATCATAATTTGTTGTTTAGTAAAAAAAAATTGTATTTTAGAGTTTAGATAAAGGTGATATGGACTCCTACCTCCTAGCTAAACAATATTCATATTTCTAAAATACAAAAATATTGTATAGTGATAAATCGCAAAACAAGTCTATTGTATTATTAACACAGAATCATTTTCTTGCCATGCATTTTTTTAAGTGAATATTTTTTAGTTACGTTTTAAAACAACAACAAAAAAAGGATATGGGAGTAAATTGATTTCGTGAAGT
Source organism: Halyomorpha halys (assembly GCF_000696795.3). Lineage (NCBI taxonomy): Eukaryota > Metazoa > Arthropoda > Insecta > Hemiptera > Pentatomidae > Halyomorpha > Halyomorpha halys. The sequence goes on along the minus strand of NW_027110032.1, from coordinate 93,863 downwards.
GAGGGAACGCTAGAGATGAAACGAAAGTGGTAAGGAGGGGAGGAGTAACACTCGGTGTGTTTTGCATTTAGATTTAAATATCTAAGCCCGAGTTAGATACTCGAAAAGTGGAAAAGAAAGCGCCAAAAATGGAATGATTACGAGTTTTTAAACATATAATAAGCATACCATGAGAAAGTACAAGAGGTGGGACAACAGACAGAAGACATTCAACCAAATGTTTACATTTCCTATTTTAGCCATTTCAAGCCAATTATACCAAAATTTATTAATAATACGAATGATAATGTCACGAACGAATCATATAATAAAATAAATCTTTATTTTATAATTACAACATTTCATTTCCAGAATTTTTACTCTTAGACCTAAGACTGCCAGAAATTTTTTTTAAACCGAACAGAAAAAAATAACTTTATTTGCGTGCAATTAACAGTTTCAATATAATATACTTTATCATGTATGATGATTTTAAAATTAAGAAGCGTATTTAAAATAATACATATATGGTTTAATGTAAAAAAATTTTTTGAATCAATCCATTTTGGAATAGAGGTACAATATAGTACAAGAGCCCAGTAGAAAAAAAGTCAGTTATTTGCTACCCAATTTTTGATCACCTTAATGAAAATTATATATATATAATAATCATAATTATGAGAGATAGTTGAGCGTGGATGACTATACGAGAAGAAGATGGTTGGGGGTGCGGTCAAAATGAAACACAAATAAGTTGATGTAACTTATTTAATAGTACCAACGTTTCAGCTAGTTTCTAGCCTTCTTCAGGTCTAAGAACAGAACAAGAGAACAACCAATGAATTTAGAAAATAAAATATAAACAAAATGACATAAAGTAAATAATTTTACAGAAAGGAATTAATAAAATGAAGTGATGAGAGAAATGGATAATAAAATGTATACGTAGGTAATTGAATAAGAAGGTAAAATAACATAATTAAGAAAATAAAATAAAAATGAATTTATATAATGCAAAGAAGTATGAATATATTAGTTATTAACAATTTAAAAATTAAAATATGGAAAGAAAAAGAAAATTGAGAGAAAGAAAATATATGTAACCACAAACCCAACCATCTTCTCCTCGTATATGTT
>NW_027110032.1:67600-92697 GCF_000696795.3 Halyomorpha halys | reverse complement strand
CAAAATTGATGATTTTGCGAATTATAGTTAGGAAAATACAAAATGGCGGCTGTTTCAAAAGGTAAAAAAAAAATTATTTTTACATATCATTGAAACTACCGACAAAACTAAAAAACCTAATATAACATCATTTAAAGTAGACTAAATTTGCTAAAATTTTGGTTCAAGTAGAGCTATTTACGTTCAATAGTTCCCGAGATACAGTCTTTTAAAAAGTAACATTTGATGAAATATATGCTCAGTAGTTCAGTAGTGAATATACTGTGGGAAAACTCTATCCAAGAAACCATAAGACGTACAGATATATGATAGCATTCAAACTAACGCTACTTAAATTTACTCAAAAGTAGTTCATGACAGTATTCTCTCATGGCAGTAGTTTTCATGATATTTACCAAAATAAATTAACAAGAGGCTAATTTTCAGTTGTAAAAACTATATTTCGGGAACCATTAGACGTACAGATGTCTATCAGTAATCAAATTAAAGATAGCTTAATGTACTATAAAGTAATTCATGAAGTTTATCTTCGTAGGAGTAGTAGCTTTTATGGTATTTCCACATGAAATTTCGTTGGAATAACTATAAATCAATTTATTTTAGCGGATATTATGAAAACAACTACTCCTACGAAGATTAGCGTTATAAACTACTTTATATTTCATTAAACTAGCTTTAATTTGAGCGTATAAAATAAATTCACCAACCAATGATTTTTTACTTACACGTTTTTTATGAAATGATGCTTTAAAATAACTGTAACTTGTAAACTATGAACGTAAACAGCTCTGTTAGGGTTCATATCTTAGCAAATGAACTCTACCTTAAATGATGTTTTCTAGTGGAGTTGGTAGTTTTAAAGATATAGAGCTCCGAATGAAAAATTAATGTTTATTAACGTTTCGAAACAGCCGCCATTTTGTATTTCTCCAACCTAAACTTGGCCGAATAATCAACTTTGACTAGTAATTATACATAGTTTTCATTAAAGTAATCAAAAATTTGGGTGAAATTACTGACTTTTTTCTCCTCTTGAGCTCTTGTACTAGTACGACCAACATCGACCTTTTTGAAAAAGCTGTTACTACCCGTTTGAATCAGCAAAAATAATATAATTCTATGGCATCAGGAAAAAAGCTAATTCATAACAATCACATTCTACAAAAACCTATGTTGTTTGCTATAGTATACAGTTCATTGCAAGTGAAATCATATAAAGTTTAAATAACTTGAAATCAACTTCATAAGTCCCTTGACAAATGTGCAAATAGAAAATTTACACTTAGTGAGGACAAAATTATCAAGATCAATTAGATCTATCGCGAATCCGTTAGCAGTTACAATCTTCGGACCGAAATAGCGAGAGGTTTCATCCTATGCAGGTTATACATTGCTCTTTTCTATATACTGAAAAAATATTATCACACACGAATATAAAGATAATAACTGTCTTATTACTGAATGTGAGATAATTTATAAATAAATATGTAAAAATATAAAATAACTTGAATAGTAATAGAACCGTTTATAAAGAACTTTAAGTTCAACTAACCAGGCCATATTGTTTTGTGAGACGTCAGACAATTCCCCATAAGACAGATCACCCTGCGCCATTTTCCTTATACATCACCCTGGTACTTCCCTTTTTTCCTCAGAAGTGGGGAGTTTTAAGATGTTTAAAAGCTCGGGAGACTCTATGGCGGGTATTCAGTCTCCAAGGGGATCTGTAAGGATAGCAACAACTCTTCTGTGTACTAATTGACAATCTAATACAAGTAAGTACATCTTTTATGTTTAAGAATACTATTCTCAACTTAAAGCTGAATAAATTTAAATTTTTATTTGTCTTATTCAAGTTAATAAAATAAACTAAATTTAAATACACTACCAATATAATTTCATTTTTGATGATATAAGCTGAATACTTTTCAAAAATGGCGGTAAAATTAAAAACAAGGTGCTTCTACCTTGTGTATGGTTTACAAACTAAAATATAAAGGGTTTTATTTATTTTTTTAAGGATGCCTATAAAATTAAATTCATTACTGATGAATCCAAGAAACATTAATTCTTAGTATCATTGCACTACAATATAATATATATGTATTAGTAAAATATTGTACAATACAGAAATATATTGAAAAAATTCAACTCTAGACAATTTTATTAATCTCATTTCAATGATTTATTTTATTTTTCTGAGTTAATAATTTCTTTTAATTCTGAAATCATTCATAAATGTTAATTTTCAAGTTCAAATCTTGCTTCAATACATAAATTCTATAAATATATTTTTAAAATAGGTGTCAATTACAAATAAAGAAAGAGGTAATAAAATATACCATCCTTTTAATAAATAATATGTAAATATTATTTAGTTTCTGCTTGTTTTTTGCTGCACTTTAAAATTCCAAATTTTTTGATGCACTCAATTTTTTTTTTAGAACAATTTTAAACCTACCAGATTTTTAGTTAGTATCAAAATTACTATTATTTTTCAGAATTGATTTTACTTTTAGTTTTATGAATAATTCTCTTCTAATATCAGACAATATATTTTATTTAATCCTACCTGTTTTATAGAAATGAAAATAGACAACAACAAGTTACACTCCAACGAAGTCTCCAATGTTGAAAATGGTGATGATGATGTCTTCCACCCGGATCAAAGCTTCGAAACTAGAGCTATTCACACAGGTCAAAGTCCTGACCAATGGGAATCCGGGGTCATCGTTCCTCCAATCCATACTGGATCTACATACAAGCAAGCAGACCCTGAAGAACACAGTGTAAGAATATTTTTACTATATTAAAATATACTTCATTCCTTCTTTCTACTCATACAGTTAAAATTTACGAGTGCATTATATTTTGCAGGAATTTTTTTATGGAAGGATTGGAAACCCAACTAGAAATACCCTTGAAACTTGTATTGCCAGCCTTGATAAGGCAAAATACTGTCTTACCTTCTCTTCTGGAATGGGTTCAATAGCAGCAGTCGCTGGACTTCTCAAAGCGGGTGACCATGTCATCTGTGGAGATGACGTTTATGGTGGCACACACAGGTATGTATAACATCATATTATTTTTTATATATATATACCTTCATATATCAATACATTTTAAACCATTAAAATAATATAATTTGTGATACAGTTACTTCAAAAACATCGCTAAAGATAATGGTATAGAAGTGGACTTCATTGATACCACCGTAATAGAAAATGTGGAGAATGCCTTCCAACCTAATACAAAGGTATTAATCATTAGCAGATAATAAATAATCATACACCTTTTTATTAAAATTCAAAACAGTCTTATTCAGTAAATGAATGTTTCTGTAGATGGTTTACGTTGAAAGCCCAACCAATCCTCTTTTGAAAATCATGGACATTCCACGCATTGCAACAGCTGTAAAATCTGAATCTCATGACATGTTATTTGTTGTGGATAACACATTTTTGACTCCTTATCTTCAGGTAAAACAAAAAACTAATTTACTTCTTTTATTTGGTAAATTTACTATTTGTATTTATCATTAATACATAAATTATATATTTCTTAGAACCCTTTATCAATGGGAGCTGATGTTGTTGTTTACTCACTAACTAAATACATGAATGGTCACTCTGATGTCATCATGGGCGCTATAACTACCAACAAAGATGACTTATACAACAAATTGGCAACAATTCAACACAGTAAGCCTATCAATGAATTTTATAAAATGTTTTAAGCAAAATATTAAACCTGAGAATAATTAACTTTATTCTTTTTCTAATTCAGTTGCGGGCTCCATACCTTCTCCATTTGACTGTTACCTCATGAACAGGAGTTTAAAAACTTTGTCGATACGAATGGACAAACACATTGAAAATGCTACTAAAGTTGCCAGATTCTTAGAACAACATCCACTTGTAGAAAAAGTGCTTTATCCAGGTAAATTAAGTAGTGTATTAAAAATTATTCATTTTCTTTTGGTTAAAGAAAAGTTTAAATATGAAAAAATACATGTTTTTAATAAAATATTTATTTGTTCTCTTTATTATAGGCCTTGAGTCTCACCCACAATATAAATTAGCCAAAAGATTATGGCACGGGCCTTCCGGAATGATTTCAATATTCTTGAAAGGAAATCTGGAAACGAGCAAAGCATTTTTGAAAGCTTTAAAACTTTTTGCTCTTGCTGTTAGCTTAGGAGGATTTGAATCACTTGCTGAACTACCGTAAGATAATTAGCCCTCTCATGTGTTTGTCTCTCCATTGGCAAGGCAATCTTCCTATTAAAATTAATTTTATGCTTTCAGAACAACAATGACTCATCAAATAGTTCCTGCAGAAACCAGAAAAGAGTTGGGCATCACTGATAACCTGATAAGACTGTCTGTCGGCCTGGAATCAGCAACAGACCTTATTAAGGACATTGATCAAGCATTGAAAGTAGCAGCAAACTTCTATGTTCCATCATAAATTATAATTTTAAAATTTGGATCTGACTAAAATTCACTAATATATTTAATTTATTTTTGAATATTTATTTTATTTTTATGTAATTTATTTATTTATTTTCTCTCTGAAGTGATTCGTTGCTTATTATTCGAATTACCTTAATGAGACCTAAGTCATTGAAATTGTTTCTCCCTTTTTGGTTAATCCAAAACTAAATCCAGAAAGAGCAGAGTAAACTGATTTTATTTACTTTTAATTTGTTACTAACATGAAATGTAAGCTACTTATTTTAGTCATTAATGGTCTCCTACTACCTCAGTTCACTATTAGTCAGTATGCATTAATACTAATTTTAATTTATACCTATGTTTTTGTTTGAAGTGTAAAAGTGTAGAATTCTTAGCATTACTAGGACCTAAGTTGTATTCTTAATTATTTAATTTTTTTTTTTAAAGTTTAGTAACATGAAATTATTTTAAATATTGAAATGTATAAAATAAACAATTCAATAAAGAAATATTAACATTTATATGTTTTTAAAAACAATTTATTCTCACCTCCTTTTCCCAAATTTTGTGGCTGTTTTTTTATTCTACCATTTATTTGTTATTACTTTTTAAAATATTTTATATAGGCCCACTTTTAATAAAAACGAAGATGAAAAAATAAATAAATATGATGTGTCTTATCTCAATATTCCAATTTATGAAATGGCTGAAAAATAAAAGTGGCTTAAAGAATACAAGATTCTAAGATGGAATAAATCCTTAATTTTTAAAGGTATCAAAATGCTTTTTTGTGGGGTTGTTGGTAACTTTAAAAGAAATAGTAAGGGTGTCCTCGAAAACTTACTATTCCACTACACTTGTGGCTTCACAGCTAAAACTTAATAGAGGTTATTAAAAATATGGATGTATACTTAAAACTTTTACTTCTGATATTAGAACAAGCATTTGGTAGTAAAAAACATTTGAGCCATTTTATATTTGATAAACTCTATAATATTTAAATATAAATGTCTTGACATCTTTCTTCATTTACTAAGCATAAATCTAATTCAATATCAATTATAATAAAAAATATCTATTAAGTATCAACTTACTAATAAATCTCTTTATCAGAAATACTAAATTGATATTAGAAAGTGTATATGTAATAATATTAGAAAAAGTGAATTTGTCAGATAAGAAATAGGTTGATAAACTAAAATATAATCTGATAAAGGTAAAATAGCCTGCGATTTTTTGTCAACATTGTTATCACAGCAACAATTTAGAGTAAGTTATCAGAGTAAGCTTGAAAATGGCTGAAAGGGCTGAAACGTAGGAGTGGAATAATAAGATAATATACAGGTTGAAGTCTAATGGATATTTTTCATTATAATAGATAAACAAACCAGTCTCGAACAAGAATTCAAATTATATTATAATTCTATATAAATGAGAGACAAAAAAATAAAAAGCCATTTGTAAGAATTATTGAAGAATGAATCCTCAAACCGTTAAACCAATGCAACAGGATTTAAGGTGCAGTGCTTAGTAACGAAGTACTGTTGCTCGATTAACAGTTGTGCAAGGAGGTGATTTTGTCAGAATCACACTCGACCACCAGATTTTTATCCAATTAAGGATACTTTATTAGACTGGGTAGATTCCAAAGGGCTCCCAAATCCAGAGAGCAGATTTAGGGCTACAGTGAAACAGAAAAATAATTATTTGCCATAGCCGGATTCAAACACAGGTCCTTCAAGTTAGTTGTACGAAGCCTTAACAATGAGCTGCCCGCTCCCAAAAAGAATTTATTACAATACATTGATCAATGATTTTGTCTGAAATGAATGAATATACTGAATTACATAAAATAATAATATTATTTTATTCACAAGTTACTTAATAATGAAGGCTTTACTTCACAAAATTATAAATAAAAACCAATTAAACATTTAAGAATAGTGTGAGCTATCTCATCAAATATTATCATAGTAAGAATATGAGTTCATATTCTAAATATATTATTTTTGAATTCTTCTAAATATATTATGTTAAATAATATTATATTCTCTTACCTATATATCAAATATATAGTGCAACCAAAGTCATATATACAACCAGTCAGATATAACCAGTAATATAGTGCATTCAAAGTCTCACAGATTGGTCTATGAATGTAGACCTAGCCCAAAAATGAAAATCATTTCAAGACTGAAATTAGATATTTAAGGCGGGTAAATGAGAGAGCAACCTTTTTCGACGAAATCGATTAACCTGGAACGCCACTTTATAGAATCGATTTTTCACATTTTTCCGATTTTCTTGAAAACCATTTGTTGATACCATTATTAATAATAGGTTTTGTTGATAATATTATTAATAAATTTAATTTTTTAAGAAGAAAAGTGTTATAATAAATATTTATTCATTAAAATTATATAGTTTTATTGTCGACTTGAGTTAATAGCTTGTATTGGAAAAAATAGTATAGTGTATGTAGCAAATCGATTGTAAGGTTGTCTCCTTGATAATGTCATATAGGAAATTAATTATGTTGAGAGTATAGGGTCAAATGAAATTATGTTCTTATTATTATATTAGCAAACAATTAATAAAAATATATTATATTTCTAGTCAAAGAATCAAAATAGAATTCAATTATCCTTTTGAAGGCATTTTCAGTAAGTTATTGTTTTCAAATAAATAGTGAGAAATGAGCCAAAATGCCAAGGTAAAATAAGAGGTGTGATTAAGGTTACAAAAAAAAATTTAGCATGAATCATGTAGCCTATGTTGCTTAGTAATAAACAATAACATATTATTACCTTTTAGCTGATGTACTGAATAGTTGTACCACGCAATACATTTTCGAATGTTTCGTCTGAACCAATACAATTTGCTCTACAATTTCTAAAACTAAAAGAAACCACTATTTTTTAGATGCATTACCCTAAATGGATGGTCACAATGGTGCTCGTCTTAGTATTGGGGTTGTTAATCTAGAGAATTAAACATAAGGAAAAGTTTTGTTGAGGTGAAAATTGTTGGTAATCAACAATTTTTTAGGAAGCTTAACAGCGCTTTTTGCTGGCAGACATTTTTCCAGACACCTCGGAATAGATGGGGAAATTCCAAAAAGTTGCATAAACGAGATTTAAGTTTTTTTTACTTATAACTCAAAAACTAAGAATTTTCTAAGCAATACGTATATTATTATTATTATGTATTATTACGTCATTATTATTGTTCATTGTCACGTCACTATCAACATACTATCACTAATGTATTCATTATCTGTTTGTATCGATCCCTGGTACAATCGATAGCTAAATATACCAGTTGTCAACAATAGAAGTGCGTATATGGTGTTCTTTATTTTTGTCTTCCTCAATTTCTGATTTTAAACAGAAATTGTAACAAAGCAATTTACGTTCGACCAAACTGCGATGTCGCAAGAGCTTAGAGTTACTTTATGTTTGTGGATAAGTAAGAAGTTCTTGCATAAAAGTTCGAAAACTTTAACTAAAACATTTTTGTAGACCAAGACTGTTTAGTTTGGAAATACCGTAAAGTAGTTTATACCGTTAGGAAAGAAAAAATGTTGCCCGTCTTTCTTAGATGCCACACTGGCCTTCGATTAGATGTGGTATGATGATTTCCTTAGCTAGGATTAATCAATCCTACCGCATACCTAAATTTAATTACTATATCGTATCTTTTTTTGTTTTAATAACTTTATTGAAATTTACAACTGTATATTACACAACACATTTAGTAAAGATAGTCTTAGTATCGTATCTTAAAGATGCGAATGAACAAAGGTCGTTATGATTGATAAGGATGGTAAACATTCCGACGGTTGTCAAATCGCCGTGAGGGAGGCGTAGTGCAGGATTTTATGTCCAGTTCTATACTCTATATACATTTCCGACATTCCAAAAATAACAGGCACACTACTCTCAACTTACACAGACGACACTGCAATACTTCTGACGGATTCCTACCCGATCACAGTTTCCCAAAACAGTCATACACACACCAACAGAGATCAATGAATCTACATACTACACACTAGCAGAAAAGACAGAGTGTTCTTTGGAGCAGGCTTATGGTACTCTAGAAGTACTTTCGTTAGAAGGTTTCTATAATCTAGTTTCCATCTTAATCGTGAACAGGAGGATTATGTAGATAAACTTTCTGTTTATAATTATAATTCATTGAAACTAATACCATTCCCCATCCTAATTTCCTTGCATTCCTGTTCGTCACTATCCCTGCTATTATTGATACAGTTTTATGTCATCTACTATCGTTATAGAATTAGTATTCCTACTAACCACACTACAACTACTATCGTTATAGTATTAGTATTCCTAATAACTACACTACAACTACAATCGTCATAGTATTAGTATTCCTACTAACCACACCACGCTGCGCTACCAACTCCAAGAGACCTCTCTTTAGTTCATTTTACTGTTACAACAGATTGACGATTCTACTGCAATATCCCAGTTTTAATGCATTTAGTTCATAACATGGCTAATTGTTGGGATTGGATAGCCCCCAAGACAATTCTACTAGAAGTAAAACAATATTTCTGAGATAAGAACAATTACAGTTATAATATCCAAATGGCAAGAACGCTCTACATTTACAAATTTCGATTTCAAAATGATTACACCTTTAATTTTGATCCTAATTTTAGCCGACCACGGGGAAGCCAAAAAGAGGATAATGTGTTGAGGGGTGTAACCTGCGCATTTTATGGGCAGCTATTTGTGTAAACTACACAACCGATTTTTAAATTCGATATCTTAAGTTACTCAGAAATATCCCATGAGTGTTTTCAAACAATTTGAGCTCAAATTATTAGAATAATATTTTATTATATTTCGTAACCTTCTTAAAAGATTGAGTTCTTCTAATCGCAGTTATAGTAATTTTTGTTTATTTATTTTTAATTGGAATTAAAAGTGAAACCGAATAATCAGCGAGGTATAACTCCCTAAACGTTTCTATAGGGAATAAAACAATATTTTTGAGATAAAAGTCTATTTCTTTTGTTTCTGTTTTAGGTGAATTCCACAAGCAATTCTGAAGTTTGATGTGTCACCATTATCGATACGATTCTTTAACTCAAATATCGATACCCGACGCAATTACATCCACATTCTAGTCAAAAGCAATGGATTAAAATATAGAATATCAATACGTTAAAATAAAAAATAATTTAATTAAGAATAAAAAAGACTACGGAAAACCCTACCTTATATCCCTAATCGTTCTAAAATACGGGATATTATCCCATATCTCCTTAAATATATTAGTGGATGGTGAGTGATGTCTATAAACATTAATGAAAGTTATAATAATCAGGTCCCTTCCACTAATCACTACGGCTCTTGTATAAAGGCGAAAGTATATTCTCAAGGCATATAACAGAAAGCTCTTGGAACTGCACCTGTAAACATAAGAAAGTGAATACACTTATAAGAAAGTATATTAAGTGTTTTCAGAAGTCTCGAGGTCGAAGGCACAGGACTACTATACTAAGTTTTATTACTCACTAACAATCCATTAATATGTTTAAGGAGGTATGCAATAACATCCTGTCTCTAAACAGAAATAGGAGTACAAGATAAGACTATTTCTAGAATCGGTTTTTTAAATTATTTCTTCTTTCTTTAAAGGTGTCCTTGAGGCGATTACGTTTTAAACATTACATTCCCGCCCTTGTCAATTTTCATGAAAATGATAGTTCTAGCAGAATCCTTCAATCCTTATTCCTATATTATATTTTCTATAATATAGGATATGTTCTAGTAGGACCATATAGAACAGACATATCAAAATAACGAGATAAGTATTCCATCGTAACCTTAAAGTAGCATAGGTAGAAAAAGGTAATACTCAGCTTGATTTATGTAACCATACGTAAAGCAACCATAAATTTATTGTTTTATTCTGTTTTAGAGGGATCAGAAAAAGAAAAAAATATCCAGACGTTTATTAAAGTAATCAGCTGTAACTGGGCAGAGATCTACACTTCAATCTTCGAGGACAGTACCGGAAATAGCATTTGAAACACAACACAGGTCTACAAATTCAACGTTTGTAAAATTTATTTTGGATGATTTTGGCTAATTTTTATGTTTTGTCGTGTTCTGAAGCCAAAACATAACTCCGCTTTCTTCCATCACGTAAAGATTTTGCGTAATTTCATGATATTTAATGCGTGAAAAATTAAAAAAAAAATTGTTTTTTTGTTTGGAATTTTATAAAGAGATTTTTTGGGGATATACAGTTAGTTTTTATTTAAAATTTATTCAATTTTACAAAAATAAACATATTTATAACAGTTTCAATTAATATAATCCCACATACTATAACGTTTCGGCCCTAATTCATGTAATTAAAATATATTTTCAAGTATGCATGTTCATGTGTACAGTACGTCTTGAATTATAAAGAATTTTGTTTTAAAAAGTTTGAAACTTAAAGGATTTATTTAATTTTAAAGTAGGGTTGTAAGTGAAGGCAGTGTTATGCCCTCTCCAGACTGTACTCATGGTCTTTTGGTCTTATAATCCTCCAGAATTTGTATAAGATTATCTTGAAAGCCAAGTAATTCTCCAGGACTTGTATAAGATTATCTTGAAAGCCAAATGATTCTCCTGGACTTGTATTAGATTATCTTGAAGGCCAAATGATGCTCCAGGACTTGTATATGATTATCTTGAAAGCCAAATAATCCTCCAGGATTTTTATATGATTATGCTACATTTTTGAAAAGTGTTTCTTGTGTTAAAAACCTAATACGGTATTAGTTCTACTTTTACTGAATCGCCTATGGCCAGCTGGCCAGAGGTTTTTGACACATGAGCCCCCATTTCCTCGTGAACCTTACTTCCCATAAACGCATTCACATCACACCATTCATTAGAATCTTTCCTGATGTAAATTTTTTTTCGTCATTATTCATATCTTATCAACTTTCCGTTTACGTCTTTTCTTGGACTTTTTTCGTGTTTCATATTGATTCGTTTTGTGTTTTTTGTCTGTATTCCTCTCATCATGCAAAACGCAGGTTTGTCCATATCATAATCACATATTCTCCCCCTCCCCTCTCAAAAAAAAACTGCATTCACCCCTGCTAACATGCTTTACTGAGGAAAATGCGCTAGCGTTTTAAAACTAGTTAACTAACTATTCAGGGACAATATAACTGATTAATTGTTTTTAATAGCAGCTTCTGAAGATCCCAGTTACCTCAAAGTTTAAAAAACAAAAACAAAAAAAAACAAACAAATAAAGTAGTGGATGAATACTGTGTAACTATACTGAAATATTATATATTATTATTTTTTTAAATTAATTTGTAACATCATATGGCTAGTCCTAAAGAATAAAGACGCAATTGTAAAATTTTGTAAAATTGACTTTATCAGTTGAAGGGCTCAATTGCACAATCAAGGTGTTTGTAAATCGACATAATTATAGTTACAAATTCCTTTCTTGACAAACTTTATTGTACTTGTTGTTGTTGGCTGGGGGTTTTACCCTGAGGTCATCAACGCCCATGTTTCGCACTTTATAATTCTATTTCACTTTATTTTTCTCTTTAAATAATTACGAAAAGAAATTTAAATAATTACTTATTTTAGAATTATGTAGTACCTTATCTGTAGAGAATTGTACCATTGTTTTGTTGCTTTTGAGTCCTGAATTAACTTCCTTTTTTTATTATTTTAAGGCATCGACCACTTCATGACCCTGAATTGTCTTAGTTTCCGAAATTTTGATTAGACTTTATTTCCTTAATATCCGAAATTTTTAATAGTTCTTATTGTCTTAATTTCCGAATTTTGTCTAAGTTTCGAAAAATGGGAACTTGTGGAACTTGTAAAGTTTTGAATGATTCAGAAATTCGAAAAGTTTATCTATAGTCTGTTTGTTATCCAACAAAATTGAATGGAGACCAGCTAGTAATTCATAGTAAGATTTGATGGAGTCGTATGCTTGGCATTCGGTTAAGATGTGTTTTACAAGAATTTGCGTTGTGCAAGTCTGTCATACAGGTGGAGAATCGCGGGCCATAAGTTAATTCCAGGCACGTATGACCTATTCGAAGGCGCGTCAAAATCACCTCCTCTCTGCGCACATTTCTAGTGTATGATATCCAAGGGGGAACATCACTTCTAATTTCCCTTAATTTATTGTCAGTAACATTTTCCACATTTGATGCCATTTCAATTTAATCCTCTGCTTAATGAGGGCAATGAAGACATCGCCAGGCACTCCCCGATGTGCCATTCCTTCAGAAGTCACGACCTTTGCTGCCCGATGAGGCAGTTCGTTACCGGCTATTCCGCAGTGCTCAGGAACCCAAGCGAAGAACACAGAAAAACCGTTTCTGTTGACAGACATTAATGAATAATTGATCTTTTGATTTAGTGAGTTTGTTGCGAAAATATTTTATTACGCTGAGCAGGACTGACAATGGATCTGTACAGATGACCTTTATTTTTTTTTTTTGGGATGAAAAACATTTAAGCTCTAGTAGATTGCAACCATTTCATCTGTATAACTACTAGAGCATAACCTTCTTTAATATTGCTAACTTATGGGGCACCCTGTTTTTTTTTTTTTGCTCTCTCTTCGAGCGATGTCCGTAACAATGCAAACATTGTATTCAAAACCTGTTTTTAAACAGTTCTCAGAGCATCGCCACTGCACCATTTAATACTCTCAAACATCAATATATCGCAATGCGGTATTTATAGTTTATCGTAGATTCCATTTGAGATGATTCGAGGTGCGGTCAATAATGATACACAAATATGTATGATATGTTGTTTGTGCCGACATTTCGAACTGAACTAATGGCCTTCGTCAGGGTAAATCGGATGGAGTTGCCGTCAAGAACCTGATTGATTTAACTGATAATAAAAACCATCTTTACTCCTGAACGTAGCTCCGCTCGAGTCACCCTGGTGAAGTTTCTTCAACTTCAAATCGAAATTTCGGCAAAAATAAATCAGTTTTATTTATTTGTGTATGATTACTAACGGGTGCCCCGACGATCCACTCCATACTCACATAGATACACCAAGTTTAACAGAGGGAATTTCGCGATTGAAGACATTATCGAATTAGCATTATCAAAATATAAATAAATACATCAAAAATTATAAATCTCTTTGAATTTTTTCTGATCCCTCCAAAACAGAAAAAAAGATGAAATTAATATGTTGCATTACGTATGGTTACTTAATTCGAGTTGGTTACTACTATTGGTACTTGAAGGTGTGCAGTGAAGTACTTAGCTGGTGTTATGATATGTCCGTTCCGTGTGGATTCGATTTTTCTTTGATACGTTTTCCGAATCAATTTCTAGAGCTTATGTCAAAAAATAGTGACTAACCGATGCACTCCGTACGTCAATGAAATCCCCAAAACACAACCTGCAGCGATCCGTTTTCCTTATACATCTCCCCTTCCGTTCAGAGCAGCGGGGGTTTATAAGACAGAGAATTTCTGTAGAAGGCACTCAGTCTAGAGGTGAACTCTCAGTGTTTGTGTTCTCTGTTCGCAGCAGTTTGGAATAATATTCGAGTGAGTATGGTCTAAATAATCAGTGATTTCTGTTGTATTAAAACTTCAATAAAACAGAGAGAACCTTAACACTTTATAATCAAACTATCTAAGAGATATTTCCCGAATCTACAGTTAGACCGATCAGTTTTTAACTACGGTTCAAAACAATTATGATAGTAAAAAAAGAAAGTATTATTCTAATTGTTAAAATATGATGATGGTTAATGACAAAAAGTGCTGCTATCTATGTTAAATTACACCAACTGAATTCGAAGGGCAGGGTTATAAGTAATAATTTTTATTATCGTTTTGCATTAATTACTACAATTTATTACAAATATGCGAAACTGGAAATTTATTTCTTCTAATTTATTAAAATACATATCGCAGACCCGGAATATTTTTCTTAAATGAAATATTGATTGATAAATAATTTTCTTTTGACAATAAACAAACCCTAATTTTAATCTATGGTTTTTTATATGCTTACTTATATATTTTTCTCATCATTCATTTCTAATAACGCTAACTTATTTATGTTAGTATCACTTCACAACTAAATATTGTGATTATTTAACAATGTTTTCCAAGATATATTTGGAGTAATTTAGTCATTTTATTATTTAAATTTTTTCAAGTCTTTTTTTTCTTTTTATTGTTTTTAACGTATAACTTATTTAGGCACAGTGGACCAAGATTGTCTAGATCAGAGAAAAGGTTAAACACATTCTCTTCTTAATAAATAAATAAAATAGTATAAAAGATTTATTAAATAAAATAGATATTAAAAGATGAATAAAAGAGCTGTTTAATTTAACTAAGCGAGATTTTCGTCAATCAAATTCCATTTTCTAATAGATAAATATTAAAATTGTCAACCTAAGAGATTTCACTTATAATGCCTGAGCATCTCACATATATTTTGTTATCCTTTAAGCAGTTTAAAAATAACACAAAGATTAGTAAAATATAATAACTCATTTTGGTTGCGTTTGGACTAATTTTGGCTAGGATTCTATGATGAATTAAAGCATTAAAAAATTTAAACTTGGAAGAAAATTGATATAAATTTTTCAATGAGATAGTACTTAGCTATGGCTAAGAAGAAGATCATAAATGTTTGTTAATGCGACTATGAAGCTTCTAATATAATTAATCTTTCATCATTATAAAAAAAATTAATTATTATTATAGAATGAAGATAGACAACCAAAAGGAACACTCCAATGGAGTCCAAAATGGCAACAACCATGATAATTTCTTCTTACAACCCGATCAAAGTTTTGAGACAAGGGCTATTCACGAAGGTCAAAGTCCGGATCAGTGGAAATCTGGAGTTATAGTTCCGCCAATCCACACTGGATCTACCTACAAGCAAGCAGACCCTGAAGAACACAGTGTAAGAATATTTTTATAATATGAAAGTTGATTTCATCCCTTCTACTTTTATAGTTAATATTTACAATTGCATTATATCTTCCAGGAATATTTTTATGGAAGAATTGGAAACCCAACTAGAAATACTCTTGAAACTTGTATTGCCAGTCTTGATAAAGCGAAATACTGTCTTACCTTCTCTTCTGGGATGGGTTCGATAGCAGCAGTCGCTGGACTTCTTAAAGCGGGCGACCATGTCATCTGTGGAGATGATGTTTATGGTGGCACACACAGGTACAGACATCATATATCTTAAATTTCAATTCTATCTTTATAATATCATTCTATGATACAATCAGAGATCCTCTGAAATTAGATTCATAAATATATATTATCGCTTAAAATAATAATATTTCTTTTGATATAGCTACTTTAAGAACATTGCAAAAGATAATGGGGTAGAAGTGGACTTCATTGATACAACAGTTGTTGAAAATTTAGAAAATGCCTTCAAACCTAATACCAAGGTACAGCTCATGCCAAATTATATTAATTATACAAAACTCGAAAAAGACTTTTTTTTATTTAAAACATTCATTTTCTATTTTTTAGATGGTCTATGTCGAAAGTCCTACAAATCCACTCCTTAAGATCATGGATATTCCACGTCTTGCAGCATCTATTAAGTCTGAATCCCATGATATAATATTTGTCGTAGACAACACATTTTTGACTCCATACCTACAGGTGAGAAAATGATATAACCAGTTATTTTATAAGCAATTATGAGAATATTTTAGGCTAATGTTTATAATTTTTAGAACCCTCTTTTGATGGGTGCCGATATTGCTGTTTACTCACTGACCAAATACATGAACGGCCACTCAGATGTTATCATGGGAGCTATAACTACCAGTGATGATGATTTATATAATAAATTGGCGACCATTCAACACAGTATGTATATTAATAAAATTTAAATTTAAAATGATTCATAATAAAATGTTATACCTCATGCTTTCTTTTTCTAAATCAGTTGCAGGGTCCATTCCTTCTCCATTTGACTGTTACCTCATGAACAGAAGTTTGAAAACTTTATCGATACGGATGGACAAACATATTGATAATGCGACCAAAGTTGCTAGATTC
This sequence comes from Halyomorpha halys, assembly GCF_000696795.3. Lineage (NCBI taxonomy): Eukaryota > Metazoa > Arthropoda > Insecta > Hemiptera > Pentatomidae > Halyomorpha > Halyomorpha halys. The sequence goes on along the minus strand of NW_027110032.1, from coordinate 76,132 downwards.
TTAGAACAGCATCCTCTTGTTGAAAAAGTCCTCTATCCAGGTAAGTAGTATTATACTATAAGTATACTCTATAAGTAGTATTATAAAAACATTCCATCTTGTCAACATATATTTTATTTAGATATTAACAATTTATTTTATTTTACAGGTCTGGAATCTCACCCACAATATAAATTAGCCAAAAAGCTGTGGCATGGACCATCTGGAATGATTTCCATATTCTTGAAGGGAGATCTGGAAACAAGTAAAGCGTTTTTGAAAGCTTTAAAAGTTTTCGCTCTTGCTGTGAGCCTAGGTGGATTCGAATCACTTGCTGAACTACCGTAAGATAATCAATTCTGTCATATATTTGACTTTACATTTGCAAGGCAATCTTCATATTAAAACTAATCTAATGCTTTCAGAACAACGATGACTCATCAAATAGTTCCCGCAGAAACCAGAAAAGAGTTGGGCATCACCGATAACCTGATAAGACTGTCTGTCGGCCTGGAATCAGCAACAGACCTTATTAAGGACATCGACCAAGCGCTGAAAGTAGCAGCTAAATTCTATGTACCGTCATAATTTATATCTTTTCTGTTATTTATATCTGATTTATATATTATTGTAATTAATTTATTCGTAGTTGTTAGTTATTTATATAATTTATTGACACTCTTGGATAGCCCAAGCTAAATCATGTATTGCTTTTTGACTCCGGATTATGACAAGAGTGTAAAATTAAATGTAGTATTTATTTTTAGAAAAGTTTATTGCTAGTCTTTTTGTTTGAGTCCTATAAAAATATTTATTTTGTCATTGTAATAGTCAACTATGATTTGTATTTAAGTTTTTTTTTAAAAATACATCTTGTAAAAACAATCCACATTGAATGGAATAAACAAACGTTATCTTTAATTTTTTGTTCTTAAGTCATTTACCTTCATTTTTCCCATTTTAATGAGTGTGAGTAAAACGTTATGTTACTATTTCCTGAGCCTGGGTTTGAATCCAGCTGTAGCAGATAATTATTTAGCTATGAAGTCAACCCTATCTGTTTGGAAGTCCTCCTGTGGAACACCTTACCACTCTAAATAGGGTACCATTAATTGGGGAAAAAACCTGGTGGTTGAGCATGATCCTAAACAAAGCACCTCCTTGTACAACTATTCGTTAAGAAACTATACTTTCTTATTAAGTTCTGACCCCTGACCCATCATGGGCTGTAGTAGTACAAGTTTTTAAATTTTATTTTATATCATTCTTTGAGAAGCATCACGATATTGAATCTTTCTTTGAGTTCAATTAAATAACTTGCAGAAGTAGCTATTTTCATAGATTTTTACAACTTAATTTAATTAAAAACAATTTTGATTCTTTTTCTCAACTTTATTCTTTTTAAACTTCCAACGTTTCGACCACTTAGGTCATTTTCAAGGATACCTCTATTTTGTTTTCATTTTTTCCTTTAAAATTTTTAAAAATGCCGGCTTATTGCCTTTGTCCCATTTAATTTTTTCTATATAATTCTTATCCTAAATTTAAAACTTTTATTAACCACTTTTCTTTCTATCATTTACCTTTGCAAACTCCAAACAGAACCTACCTTGGAGTTTGCAAAGGTAAATGATAGAAAGAAAAGTGGTTAATAAAAGTTTTAAATTTAGGATAAGAATTATATAGAAAAAATTAAATGGGACAAAGGCAATTAGCCGGCAATTTTAAAAATTTTAAAGGAAAAAATGAAAACAAAATAGAGGTATCCTTGAAAATGACCTAAGTGGTCGAAACGTTGGAAGTTTAAAAAGAATAAAGTTGAGAAAAAGGATCAAAATTGTTTTTAAATAAGCTAAACCACTCTCAAAAAAATATATTAATAAAAAATTATCTAACTTAATTTAAATTAATAACAATTTTTTCAACAGTCTCTGTGTTGCAATGCCTTGACCCCATCTTGAAAATGAGATTCCTCCAGGTCTGCAAAATACCTCTCCAATTCGGCTGTCAGTTCTTCCGTTGTAGGAAATCTCCGCCCACCTAGGAAAATTTTCAGCTTGGGGAAGAGATGAAAGTCTGATGGTGACAAATCATGTGAATAAGTTGGATTAAACTCGAGTTCCCCAGTGTGTTCTGAAAGTTGGCATGAATTTCCTTTGCTTTCATACCTTTCTTTACAAAGTACTTTATCACTGCTCGAATCTCAGTTTTTTCCAATGTCACAAATAACTACGCATACAACAACAACAACGAGTTGTCACTACCACTCACGCCATGTGTTCGCTCACAAAGGATGTATGATTATTGCAAGGGAACCTCGTTGCTCTAGCGGTGATTCCGGGAGCTTTTCCAACCACACTCTTAAATATAGTAAAATGCATTCATTATATTGAAGTTATAAGATGATACAAATAAAAAATAGTTTATAATGATGAGTTGACTGTAGACATATATAAATGAGAAGATGGTTAGGGGAGCGGTCAATGAAGAACACACTTATTTATTAGTGCCAACATTTTTCCCAGGATTGCAAGCCTTCACCTGGGGGGGGGTTAAGGTTAAGAACAAAAGCAAGATAGCTACCATAATAAGAAAAGGAATCACAAAATGATTAGAAAATAACCAACTACAGATACATAAATAGAATTGAAATACATGTATAGTCTAAGTATTATAAGAAAAGGAGAAAATTAATATCAAATTAAGTAAGAGGAAATAACAGATAATAAAGTACATATGAAAATCCGAAAAAAAAAAAAATCTAATTAGTAAATATATGTATGAAATAAACATTATTTAAAATAAAGTGGTAAATAAAATGTATATATATATAGATAATTTAATATGTAAGTAAAATAACATGATTAAAGAAACAAAATATAAAGTTATATAATTAAAAAGGAATAAAAAAATATGAATAATTTGATTTAATAATAATTATTTAAAATTAAAGTTATGGAGAAAAAATGAGAAATAAAATACACATAATTAATAAAATATGTAAGTAAAATAGTAGAATGAAAGAAATAAAATATAAAGTTATATAAGACAAAAAGAGTAATTAGTAAATATGACAATAATAACAAGTGGTAAACTAGACTTAATAAGCTGGGAACGGAACAGCTAATAAGAAAAGTGGTATGAAAAAAAATATGAGAAAAATAAATTAAACTTAAAGAATATACCAACTTGGTGAAGATCTAAAAACCAAGAGCAGAGAGTGGCACTTATCTTCGGCCGATTTCTGAGCTAAAAAAATATGTTGGGAAAGTTGGACGGAGTTGCTGGAAATGTCTAGAATACGTTTATAAGTTACAATACTTATAGAGATAAAAGTAAAAAATATATAAAAAAAGGAGGAATATAAAAGGTGACAACGAATAATTTGAAAAAAAAGAACATAAAATACAAAGGAAAAAAAAAACATTTTCATAAATTAAGTATTTGGGAATATGCTAATGATAATTTCTGTTAGTTGGTTTTTAAATTGACGGAAGAAGGTTCTAGTTGGATATAAAAGCTTTCAGAGGTAAGTCTTTTGTCATGGTTGAAGACTGTAAGTAAAGAAGTATGGTCAAAATTAAAGGAATGATTTAAATATAGCAATGTTCTGAAAGTTTTGAGGCAGAAGAATTATGGGAGGAGACAGAATATTTGTGTTGTGTAGGTGGCCTTTTCAGCGGTCCTTAACCATGAAAAAAGACTTATCTCTGAAAGCTTAATAGCTCATTGGCTCCATTATCCTTCCTCCAAGCTTAAGTTATGGCTTCAGTTCAAAAAGTTCCATCAAAATCTAGGAGGCATATTGAGAATCCTCCCTACTAATAGAAATTTAGCAATGTAGTTGAACAGTTGGGGTTCTTAACTTCATTTTACTATGGGAGTAGAGTAGTGTGTGTTTGTTTGAACATAATCCAAAACCGGGGAGTGGCCAAAAGTAAGAACATGACGCTAGCTGCACCATCAAATTTTTAAGAAGGTAATGTTTAAGAGATTTCGAATTGTTGGAGGGAATCATATTTTTGTGGAGTTTCGCGTTGGGGAGATTAAAAGCAGGTGACAAACTGGAAAACAGTTCAAGAAGCAGCCCGAATCATTGGAGATTATTTTGCTGTCACAATGAAAATTCGTATTTGAGGATTTCTTGAGGGGTGAAAAACGATTTTCAAATTTGTTTCTGCCTAGGATACAGCAGGCATTTAAATTTATTTTTTATTGAGCATTTAAAGCCAATCAATGAGGGTGACTTATATTAAAAATAACTTTATTGTACACTGATATACTGAGTTTTTTTATCTAAAGTGGATACGGCGTGGTCAGGCGATATCACCGAAAACATTGCTGTCACATCCCAGGCATGTTCCAACTTAATATAGAATTTTAAGAATACCTAGAATGCCTATATATCAACTACATAGTTCATTGTGAAAAATTTCGAATTCAAATTTTCAATGGAAATACACGTTTTGAGATCCTCAGTAAATAAGTAATAAACATCATAATTAAAAACAAATTAAAGATTTAAAAATTGTGTTAACTATCTCATGAAATATTATTATAGTAAGGATAAGTGTTAATAAAAATTCTTCTAAATATATTTTATTTAATAATATTACTTTCACTTAGCTATATATGAAATATATAGTGAGAGGAAGTACTGCCATCGTGCAAAATTTCAAATCTGAGACTTCAACTGAAATTCACGTTTTGAGGACCTCTGAGTCCAAATACACGTTTTGAGGACCTCTGAGAGCAAATAACTAAATTTCGCAAAATGGTCTGTGTGAACATGCCAGCTCAAACACGTACTTAAATGAATTACATATTTAGGACAGATTCATGGCTAGGGAATGACAGTAACGTTTTCGATAAAATCGACTTATTGGGAGTGCCACTTTAGAGAATCAATTTTTCACTTTTTTTTTTTTTCGATTTTCTTAATAAAGGCTTTATAGATTTTTATTAAACTCGATACATAAATTTAAAATATTCTTTGATTCTTTGATATCAGATAGGTTTTATCCTCATTGAAGTAGTCTGACAGAGCTTACATAGAAATTTTTCAAAAAATATTCCTCTAAAGTATCTTTAATATTATTTTCTTTGAAATGAATAATCAGTTCTCATTTTTGGCAGTGTTATATAATCCATACTTAAAAAATTTTCAACAAATTTGATGAATAACTTAAGGAGAAAAAACAAGGACATATTCTAATCGAAAAAAACGAAGACCACCCGATCTAACCCGATTGCAAACTACCAATACTAATTCCAACACAAGCCTACCATTCTACTCAAAACTTGGATACCTAAAAGGGTGCTTAGCAAAAGTTGTCTGATGGTGTGAACGGCACCTGATTTCTGTCTCTTAGCCATGCTGTTCACATTCACAACGGAGGCATTTTGTGGGTTTTGGTTATTTGGATTTAAAGGACCGTAAAAAAATCGAATTAGAAATTATACACGATCGTAATACTTCTCCGTATTATATATTCCATACATAGGTCAGTGAAAGTAAAAATATATGAGAAAGTGACCATCAGATAATGAAAAGATCAAACAAAGAGATGCAACCTCCGTTCAAATTATCCGTACAGACCGTCTAGTAACCGAAACTCGGAGACTACATCGTACCAAAGCGTACGAAGCGTAGTAGAAATTTAATATCAATCAAATCAAATAGCAAACATAAGAATGATTGATCAAGTTTATACATTCCATTAGGTTCAGTTAGCCGAGCAACCTCGATAGATAGCTTACATTATGGATTAGTAAATACATTTATGAAATTTATTCATTTTGGTTTCACAATCACATTTGGTACTATTTGTTAATACCTTTTTTAAAAAAATGACTAAGATGCGACCCATACGTCAACAAAATACCCCCATAGCTAAAAGCGCTCTTCCTTCCTCCTGCAGGTAACGTAATTTCCCTCTTTCGACATTGGTGGGGGTCCCTCAAGATCTTTATAAACACAGTAAGTTCTGGAGAAGACATTCAGTCTGGAAGTAAACTTCCAAGTGTTTGTGTTCTGTATCAACAGCAGTTTGGAATAAAATTCACGTGAGTACAGTTTAAATCAATTAGTGATTTCTATTTTATTGATATTAAGAAACTAGATACCCTGTTGTTCCCGAAATTCCATTATAATAAATTGTTATTTCTCTATATTTGAATGAAACCCTAGGTTCTTAATTCCTTTAATTGATTATTATAAAATAATAAACCGATAATATAACATTTTATTTAAAGAGAAGGTCCTGCTACCTATGGTAGGTTTTATGAACTAGACTAAGTGGCTCAAAAGTTTTCTGTTCCTTTAGTTATCAATTTCTAATCTTAAACTTTTATTATTTTGTTCATTGACCATTTCAACTGATATTATTAATATTTTATTCAAGAAAATTTATTGTTCTCTAATTGCAATCTCTCTATTGCTATATTTTCGACAGGCTACCAATATTTTTAATGAAATACAATATTGATTGTCAAATAAATTTCATTGTATTCAATTCTATAATACAAAGATGTCAATAGATTCAGTTCTGATTCTGATTACTTCTCCTCTTTATGCCTGGAATGACATGCTCATTTTACAACTTTGCAAAAAAGAAACCGCAAAAGAAAACAGCTACTAATATTAAGGTGCGAGTATCTTTTGCATGATACAGTGAAATGATTTGAATTTAATGTTTCAAGTGTTAGTTTTAAATGGTTGGAAAATTTAAAATCCAAAAACCTGCATTATAAAAAAAAGAAGTAATTTTTAAAAAATGCAATAAAGAATATAAATATATAATAAACTATAAATGGTGAACAAATATGGAATACACTTTGTTGTAAATAAAATTAAAAATTTTTGTGAAATTCAGGAACAGTGTTCATATAATGTATATTAGTAAATTTTTGATACATTTATGGTTATAATTTTTTTGGGATGTCTTGTTATAGTCATCTATTTTGTATCGAACAAGAAAAAAAGTTTTGTGTGAGGACAAATTAACCAGGCAACACACCTGAAATTCTGGTGTATCATAGATAGTTGTTCACTGTCCTGCAGTTAAAGTAAGAGATATAGCTCCAGCTTCTGGCAGAATATGTTATTATTTGATGTATTACTGTTTTATATAGGACTGCATATAAAACTGTTTTGTAATTAGCTCTATTACATTTGTTTTGTATATTTTTTGAAAGTGTTAAAGTTGTATCCAGTTCTAAGCTTGAGTAATTATAAGATAGTTTGAGTAGCTGACATGGAATTATTTTTTCATTAATAATTATGTTTTGATCCGTGGGCAGATTTCTTATAGGGAATATGATAGTTGTGTTTTATGTTCAATTCAATCTATTATATTTACTCTAAATAAATTACTGTGTCATCAGCATAGAGTGATCATTCCACAGGTGGGTGTGAGGGGAGGTCTAAGAAGGATAAGGGAAAGGCAGGAACATTGTTCTAATTATTAGAATGTATTGTATTGCCTTGCATGTCTAAAATAATATGAAACACATTTGTCTCCTTTTTTCATGATTAAAAAAGTAGCACAATTTGACTTGAAACTAGGAAGCATTACCTTAAATAAAAAGTCATTCTTCATATTTAATAAAAAAATTTAGCTTTCCTCAGATAAAAAAAAATATTTTTAGGCTTATTTCAATAAAAATAAAATGTATTAGTAACTTGAAAAAATAATAAAACCATCAATTATTTCAATTTGAATAGCACTACATTCCTACTTAACATTAGGTATAACAAAGTATAGAACGCCAGCACCCTATTCCCATTCCTCATTACAAGCTGAAATAACTGATTGTAACGATCATTTGATTTCTGTTACAGAATGAAGATAGACAACCAAAAGGAACAATTCAACGGAGTCCAAAATGGCAACAACCATGATGATTTCTTCTTACAACCCGATCAAAGTTTTGAGACAAGGGCCATTCACGAAGGTCAAAGTCCGGATCAGTGGAAATCTGGAGTTATAGTTCCGCCAATCCACACTGGATCTACCTACAAGCAAGCAGACCCTGAAGAGTAAGAATATTTTTACAATATGAAAGTTCATTTCATCCCTTCTACTTTTATAGTTAATATTTACAATTGCATTATATCTTCCAGAAATATTTTTATGGAAGAATTGGAAACCCAACTAGAAATACTCTTGAAACTTGTATTGCCAGCCTTGATAAAGCGAAATACTGTCTTACCTTCTCTTCTGGAATGGGTTCGATAGCAGCAGTCGCTGGACTTCTTAAAGCGGGTGACCATGTCATCTGTGGAGATGATGTTTATGGTGGCACACACAGGTATAGACATCATATATCTTAAATTTCAATTTTATCTTTATAATATCATTCTATGATACAATCAGAGATCCTCTGAAATTAGATTCATAAATATATATATTATCGCTTAAAATAATTATATTTCTTTTGATATAGCTACTTTAAGAACATTGCAAAAGATAATGGGGTAGAAGTGGACTTCATTGATACAACAGTTGTTGAAAATTTAGAAAATGCCTTCAAACCTAATACCAAGGTACA
>NW_027110032.1:57764-66690 GCF_000696795.3 Halyomorpha halys | reverse complement strand
AAAAAGCTGTGGCATGGACCATCTGGAATGATTTCCATATTCTTGAAGGGAGATCTGGAAACAAGTAAAGCATTTTTGAAAGCTTTAAAAGTTTTCGCTCTTGCTGTGAGCCTAGGTGGATTCGAATCACTTGCCGAACTACCGTAAGATAATTCATTCTGTTGTGTATTTGTCTTGATATTCGCACAGCAATCTTAATATTAAAACTAATCTTATGCTTTCAGAACAACGATGACTCATCAAATAGTTCCTGCAGAAACCAGAAAAGAGTTGGGCATCACCGATAACCTGATAAGACTGTCTGTCGGCCTGGAATCAGCAACAGATCTTATTAAGGATATCGACCAGGCACTGAAAGTAGCAGCTAAATTCTATGTACCCTCATAATTTATATCTTTTCTGTTATTTATATCTGATTAATTTATTATTGTAATTAATTTATTCGTAGTTGTTAGTTATTTATATAATTTATTGACACTCTTGAATAGCCCAAGCTAACTGATGTATTATTAAAGAGAATAAGAATGTAGTATTTATTTTTAGAGAAGTTTATAGCTTATAGCTAGTCTTTATATTTGAGTCCAATACTCTAAGGAAAATATTTATTGAATAAAATAAATTAATGCTTTATTAATAGCCTTCTTTATTTTATTATTGAAACCAAATTAGTCCTAGTAATTGTTAACTATTATTAGTATTTAAGTATTTAATGACTTCACTTATGTAAAAACAAACCATATTGAAAAAATAAACAAACACTATTTTATATATATGTGTATGTAATATAATTTACTATATATATGTAAATGTATATATAATTGACCGTAAAACTTAAATATAAGAAGATGGTCAGGGTTGTGGTCAAAAAAAGAACAAGTATTTATAACTATTTTAAAGTCTGACGTTTCGCCCCACTTTGCAGGGCTTCATCAGGGCTATTCAAAGCGAAAGGTTGAACAGCCATAAAATGTTATACCTTAACATTTATTTTTTACCGCAACCAAACACTATTTTAATTCCTAATTATATCTTAAACCAAATATTACGGAAGCAGTGTGGCTCAGCTTGTAAGACAAACTCCAAGAACCCGGGTTCAAATCAGGCTGTGGCAGATAATTATTCATTAAGTAACTGTAGCCATGAGTTAACACTGTGGGCCAGGAGCCCTCCTAGGGGTAAACCAGCTTATAAAATGGATAGTTTAAGAAACAATGGTACATATTTCTATTTTTTCAACCATAGCAATATTTATTCTAACATTTTGAAATATTTTTTTATTTTTTAAAGTTGCAATATAATTTATATGTTTCCATATAAATAAATAAATACAGTAATAAATGTGTTATATTGAAAGTATGATATCATATAGGGTAGACCAGTAATTATTATTCGGTCCGATCGACACACTTTTAGCTTCATAGGTTTTTTAAAATGTTTATGAGAAACTAAATTTGTTTTGTATTTTTGTATTCTTATATTATTATATTTTTCATCAGATAAAAAGTAGTTTATATTAATGCCAAATATTACAATCTATCTCATTCAGAACCAACTAGTAAAACAAATAAAAATATAAATAAGTAAAATGTTTTAGGAGAGAATACTTTGATAAACCTACAACAAATCGTTATCTTATATTATTAGTCAAAGCCAACTGAAAACCTAAAAGTTCTGTAAAACGTCGAAGAATGAAAAATATAATTTCTGGCTATAATCATTTTCACCTAAAAAGTAAAATATAGGTTTGCCTTGAAAATAATCATAATATTTTTGGCTTTATTTTAACTGCCACTATGGCATAGTATCTTCTCTTTAAATATTCTAATGACAATGTTCTGCACACTAGCAAAAACTGCAGGAACCTATTGGTCGCCTCAGTATCCTAGCAACTAAAAACAAATATATTTCTTATTTATATTCAATATTTATAGTCAAAATTCGATGTGTTATATTACCCCTATTTAATGTTTTTGTAAATATTATCTGTTCAATGGATAAGTACACTGTATACATACGCAATTCAACCCTTTTTTTTTAGTTACTCTATCACTATCGATTTATTATGAGTGAAAGATTATTATAATAGGTTAATCATCTATTGTAAGAGTTAGATGAAGTAATAAAATAACTACATAAATTTATTTCAGTCACTCATTAATTAATTAAACAAAATTAAAATTGCCATAATAAGGATCGAGGTTGGAACATAAATGGTAAGGCTAGATCAATCTGACCCAACAATAATTTATTTTGATTTTTGTACAATTCAGTAGAATTTTGTAAAGTTTTTGTTTTAACAAGAAATAAATAACATGAAGAAATCACTAAAGTGGTTAAAAATAAATATAACACTTTCCTTCTTCACCCTTCTATTCACTTACCAGAATTTTTTCACTACTTGTACCAGAAAAGCAATATTTCAAATTTATTTTTTTGAAATCACAGAAAGGTTCATGTCACATTTATTTTTAAACGCTGACTTAACAATTCAGTAGACCTTTGGAAAATTTAAATCCAAAAAATGTATACTAGAACATATATTACTGAAATTGTAAAAATGAAACAAAAACAAAAGCTTGGCCAGCTACCTGTTTTTTCGTTTTTCTCAAAACTAGCTTTTTGGCACAGATAGCCTTTCCCATTTCCATGCCTCAATTGCTATATGAAATTAAATTTTCTCTCTAATTACAATTTGCAAAAATATATGACAGAATACAATGAATAAGAAATCAAAAAAATAATTAAGTTAGCCAAAGATATTAAAAAATAAATAAAAACCAACAAATCAGATATTATAAGAACTATAATACTTTCCTTTTTCAAATAACTCTTTTCATTATATTATATAATAGTAAAAAATCACAAATCACATTTGAAGGTTAAAACTACTGAATTATAGTAACTGAAAATGGACATTACTAATTATATTTAAAACAGTTTCATCTGAAAAACACTAATACATGCCACTGTGGTTACTAAAAGCTTTTTATCATATTCCTTGTGACTGTCCTATTTTCAACAATAAAAGATATCTCCCTACAAGGAATTTATCTACAAGATAAATGGATCATTGATCAGAAGGATGTTCACAAGAAAGAGGAAGAGGAAGGAGAAGAAGAAATTCATCCTTGAAATTGAGCTGCAACTCTTTGAAGGTCAAAGAGACAAATATATGAAAAATTATGATGTTGTTTGTTCTTTAATCCAATAATTTCTGTTTTTTGATCTTTCTGACTTCAATGTACAAGAAGATATTGTGTGATTTATCAAGTCTAGGAGCATTAGCTAGCTTGGAAATGTCGAAAGGTTGCCCAACGAAGGAATGGCAAAGAAGGTCACAAGAGAAATTTTCCTTAAAAAAAAGAAAGAGAGGATGCCCAAGGAAAACTAGAAATAAGGATGTGAAAGAGGACCTCAGGAGGATTGGAGTGACCAATTAATGACATTAATTTACTTTTAAAGCATCTGTAAAACCTTAATAATATTTTTCTGATACATGTTATACTTTTTACCTGGAGTATGTGGGCTTTGTTGTGAACTCGATGAAAACCAATTAAATGGTTACTAAAGAGGTGAAGCCTCTTCTTAGTGAAGTTACTGTTCAATTCTGTTAATGTCAAATGTGCTTAACCTTTCTAATTGATCTGTTTATTTAGATGCTATAATAATAACTAATGTAAATTGACAAAATCTTTATGCGAGGAGAAGATGGTTGGGGATACGGTCAAAATTTAACACAGTTATAAAAGTTGTAAGAATTTATTTAATAGTGCCAATGTTTTGGCCAGAATTTCTAGCCTTCATCAGAGGTGCTGGTAGGAAATTAGAAAGCTAAATAGTGACCCGCAACCATCTTCTCCTCATATATATTATGCATGGTCAACTATCTTCTCATCATTATGACAAAATGTTATTCAATCTTATCTTATCTGTAGAAAAGTCCCTTGTTTTAAAATGTTTTTTCAGTAGGAAATATTGATTGGAAAATATACACTCATATTTTATATAATTGTTATATTCCTTATAGTTTACTTCTTCAAATTTGTATTTAACCTTTCAAATGAGTAATTTATTTACAATTGATAGCAAAAAGCGAGACTTTTCACAAAATCCTTTTTATCTTTTTTTTTTTTTCGGCCAAGACTGCCATTGGAGTCCTATACTGCCTAACCATGGTTGGGGGTCAAAGTTCTTCATTTTGTGGGACCGTCACTCAATGAAAAAAGTCAAAATCCCAGGCCGGATTCGAACCGGCACCACCAATAGACAACAAATTGGTAAGACTGTGTCTTAACCACTGAGCTACGGGTCCATCCTTTTTTATCTTATGAGTGTTTTTTTATCACATACTTCATAAATTAACATTTTGTTTTAGAAAAAATAACTTGAACAAATGTCTAAAGCTCTTTATTATTTCATTAAAAATTAATATGACACAGACAAACTTCTCTGTAATTTTCAGCAAATGGATTTTAAATATTTTCATTTCAAGTTTTTCTTCTTTCTACTTCTATTTACTCATCAGTTTTATCATTACCAATTAAGGAAAAGCAATAATTAAAATTCATTTTTCGGAAATCACAGAAAAGTTCATATCACATTTATTTTTAAACAGTGGTGGTAATTTTGTATTTTGTGTTTGTAAGTGGTTTTTAAACATTCGTTCAAAAAGGAAATTATCATTAATAAAACAAAACACTTATAGATCATTCATATAGATCTGACAGAATGATTCATCTACTCTCCTCAAGAACTCGTCTATAAGACGCAGGAAGGTAATTGGGACATAATACATGATATATAGGGTATTGCCAGAGAAATATGCCATACTGAAAAACCCTATTATTTTTTTAGGCTTTATTTTTACAAAAACCTTAATCTTTAGGAAGGCACAGTTGCTGTCGAGGCTCTGCATTGTCAGTCCATCATAGTCCAAGAGCCCAAGAGGAGAACAAATTCAGTTATTTCATCCCAATTTTCGATTACTTTAATGTGAACTATTATAATTGCTAGTAAAAACTGCTGAGTCTGCCAAGTATAGTTAGGGGGGACGAAAAATGTTAAAACAAATCAATTTTTCATTTGAAACTCCATATCATTGAAACTACGAACTACACTAAAAACTAAATGGAAGTTCATTTAAATTGAGGAAATTTGTTAAAATATGAGCCCTACTGGAGCTGTTTAAGTAATATAGGTCCTGAGGATTGTTTTTTTGTAAAGCAACATTTGATGAAATATGTGCTGAAAAATCAATAATTAGTGACTTCATTTTACAAAATCTTTATCTCAGAAACCATGAGACGTACAGATGTCTCTTATCTCTAAAATTAAAGCAACTTTAATGTGCTGTAAAGTAGTTTATGATGTTTATCATTGTGGGAATAGTAGTTCTAATGGTATTTGCAAAAATATTGTAACAAAATGATGATTTATAGTTACTGGGACAAAACGTTTGGATATGTGAAAAACTATATAAATCATAAAATATCTGCCAACAATCAAATTAAAAATAGTTTAATGTACTATTAAAAAAAGTAGTTTATAATGAATATCTTCGTAGGGAGAGTAGTTTTTATGATATTTGCAAATGAAATTTTGTCCGAACAACTAAAAATTAATTTATTTTCGCAACATATACATCTGTAGGGCTCCTGGTTCCCTAGATCTAGATTTCCCACAATAAATTCACTAACTACTAATTTTTCAGTACATTTTATAAGAAATGTAGATTTAAAAAAAAACTAATTCTCGGAAAATATTGATCGTAAACTGCTATTTAAGGGCTCATAATTTAGTAAATTTACTCCACTTTAAATGATGTTCTATTAGGTTTTCTAGTGTTATAGTTAGTTTTAACGATACGGAGCTCCGAATGATAAATATTTTTTTTAACGTTTTGAAAAAAACACCATCAGTTATTGCACCAAACTATATTTGGCAGTCTCATCAATTTTGACTAGTAATTATACATATTTTCATTAAAACTATAAAAACTTGGGGTGAAATAACTAACTCGTTTTCTAGCGGGCTATTGTACTATTAGCTTATTAAATTCAACACTTTCGATATCAGAATCTCATCGGCTCTCTCATTTCTTAAATAAATATTTATTAACGAATCTGAAAACAACAATTAACCCTGGACCTATAAACGTCTTAAAACAATTTTAGATCTCTCTAAATACTCTAAAAATAATACCGAACCAGATGAAAACAAAACCCGCTTTTCTCGTCTTCTTCAAACCATGCCGGAATAATTTATAACATAAACAGAAGGATATAAATCATTATTCAAAGTAAAAAATTAAACTCAACAAACTGTGCAACATATTCACGATTGATAGCAGCATTTTCACTTCTGTATATCTTTGACCCCCAGCAATATTATAATAATTACAGATTCGCTAAACTCGTTAGAATGTTTAGATTATGATTAACCAAGGAAATTACAGATGGATGGCAATCTTTTAGGAATGAATGTTCAGCGAGTAAACTAAAGTTTATAAAAAAAGAAAGAAGTGATGAGATGAGGTCGTATTGATTAGGCTGAGGATAGGACGCACAGATCATTGTCTCAGACTTGGTTATTCGAACTCAGGGATCTCAAAACGTGTATTTCTGTCAAAAACTCGTAATTTTTCATGATTTCAATACTTAATCTAACTATATATTCCACATAAAGGTAAGTACAAGTGAAAATAGAATAAGAAAGTGACTAACAGATAATGAAAATAACAAAGAAAGAGATGCAACCTCAGTTCAGATTATCGATCAGAGCGCTTGGTTACTGGAAATTGGGACTTTTAAACTTTTGAAATTTAATATCAAATATATCAAAAAGCTAACAGAGGAATAATTGATCAAGTTTAGCTACTCCATTAGGTTCAGTTAGGAGAGTATCATCAATAAATAGCTTACATTATCGGTTAGTATATATTAGTAAATACATTTATGAAATCAATTCATTTTCGTTACACAATCACATTTCAGTACTATTTGTTAATAACTTTTTAAAAAAATGACTAAGATGCCCCCCATACGTCAACAAAATGCCCCCTATTATAGATAAAAGTGCTCCTCCTTCCTCCTGCAGGCAACGTAATTTCCCTCTTTCGTCATTGGTGGGGGTCCCTCAAGATCTTTATAAACACAGTATGTTCTGGAGAAGACATTCAGTCTGGAAGTAAACTTCTAAGTGTTCCTGTTCTGTATCAACAACAGTTTGGAATAAAATTCAAGTGAGTACAGTTTAAATCAATCAGTGATATCTAATATACTGGAGCTTGCTAAAAAAAACAGATAGACTCTGTTATTACTGTAACATTCATATTACATTGATTTTTATTTGCCGTTATTAGAATTAAAGCTCAAAGTGATTGATCAACCTTAAGTAACAAACCCATATTATGGTTTTTAATATTTGACTTTTAACAAGAAGGTGCTGCTTTCTAGCTCATACTTTATGAACTAGACTAAGTGGTTGAAAACATTTCTGTCTCACATTAAGAACAGGAATGCTAATCAGTTCAGAAAGATACCAGTAGTTAATTTAGATATTTAACATATTTATTTATACATTTTAACATTTAACTGACTCCGCATTATTTTTATTGAATATTTTGAATAGCATTATAAATAAACAAAACCATATTTATTTATGGTTTTGTTTATTTATGTTGTTCTTTGCTGACCGCACCCCCCGACAAACTTCTCCAATCATTAATCTACGGTCAACTATCTACACCTCATCATAAAAATCTGTGTTGGACATTTTCTAAGGCAAATATTTAATAAAAATAATGGGGAGCCAAGCTATAGATAAAAAATTCAGATTAGTTATAATGATATTCTTATTTTCAGACTATTATTATTACAGTATATTAGTTCAAAATAATATGAAATGCACTTTTTTTTTGTTTTATGATTAGGAAAAAAGAACAATTAGAATCGAATCAAGGAAACATTACCTAAAATGAAAAGTCATTCATCATATTTAATTTAATGATTTAAAGTAAACTATACTCAGAAAATTTTTTTTATTCTTATTTCAATATAAATAAAATGTATCAGTAACTACAAAAAAAACAAAACAGAAAGAAAGCTTACTACTAATGTACCTCAATATCTCCATCTTATCATCAATTTTCTTCTATTAATATAACATTTATTACTACTTAATAACTTTTTAAATCAATTAATAAAACAAATCTTGATTTCTATTATAGAATGAAGATAGACAACCAAAAGGAACACTCAAATGGAGTCCAAAATGGCAACAACCATGATGATTTCTTCTTACATCCCGATCAAAGTTTTGAGACAAGGGCTATTCACGAAGGTCAAAGTCCGGATCAGTGGAAATCTGGAGTTATAGTTCCGCCAATCCACACTGGATCTACCTACAAGCAAGCAGACCCTGAAGAACACAGTGTAAGAATATTTTTATAATATCAAAGTTGATTTCATCCCTTCTACTTTTACAGTTAAAATTTACAATTGCATTACATCTTCCAGGAATATTTTTATGGAAGAATTGGAAACCCAACTAGAAATACTCTTGAAACTTGTATTGCCAGTCTTGATAAAGCGAAATACTGTCTTACCTTCTCTTCTGGGATGGGTTCGATAGCAGCAGTCGCTGGACTTCTTAAAGCGGGCGACCATGTCATCTGTGGAGATGATGTTTACGGTGGCACACACAGGTATAGATATCATATATCTTAAATGTCAATTTTATCTTCATGATATCATCCTCTGAAATTAGTTTCGTAGATTCTACATCATAAATATATATTATCGCTTAAAATAATAATATTTCTTTTCTATAGCTACTTTAAGAATATCGCAAAAGATAATGGGGTAGAAGTGGACTTCATTG
This sequence comes from Halyomorpha halys, assembly GCF_000696795.3. NCBI lineage: Eukaryota > Metazoa > Arthropoda > Insecta > Hemiptera > Pentatomidae > Halyomorpha > Halyomorpha halys. The sequence goes on along the minus strand of NW_027110032.1, from coordinate 57,810 downwards.
ATACAACAGTTGTTGAAAATTTAGAAAATGCCTTCAAACCTAATAC